>NW_017805072.1:69470-74403 GCF_001891065.2 Hippocampus comes | reverse complement strand
AAATGCTCCGAAATTTAAGTTCTCCTGGGCGAGCCTATACAGTATTGTGTTCATAATATGTGACGTCACTGAAGGCCTGAGGTTGAAATGCACGGCCCGCCACTGATATATATATATATATATATATATAGAGAGAGAGAGAGAGAGAGAGAGAGAGAGAGAGAGAGAGAGAGAGAGAGAAGAGGTAAGCAGTGATAGTGTGTTGTAAACATTTTTATAGAACTGAAAATGTATGATGAAATATTATCGTGCTATAAAATGGCAGATATTGTGATGCAAGACTTTTTTCATATCGCCCAGCACTGCATGAGATGTTGAATGGGCTCAGCGAGCAGTACTCAGGAACTAATGACACCAGGGCTTAGTTCCCGAGTCCAGACTCAACACGTTTTTTGATTCTCAGACTTCTTTTTGACTGGGCCATTGGACTCAAATATTATCAACTCAATCATGTCAAACTGTTTTTATTCCTGAAAATTAACGTCCTCCTTCGAAAGAAACTTGAAATATTTTTTTCAGTTCATCAAAATAGCCAACTGATTGGTAAACCGGACCATGAAGGAATCGGGGACAGCAAACTCTACTCTACTTCATGATCATTTATTCGCTTTGAATTTGATCATGTTTTATAGCTACCTCTCTCGCCAGTGTCCAATCTCCTCCTCGTCTCTCACCAGAGTTCAAGCACCATTCAGAAAGTAGCACTCATCGATCCATAATCTTCATTCATTCATTTTCTGATCCGCTTTATCCTCACAAGGGTCGCGGGGGTGCTGGAGCCCATCTCAGCCGTCTTCGGGCAGTAGGCGTGGGACACACTGAACCGGTTGCCAGCCAATCGCAGGGCACACACAGACGAACAACCATCCACGCCCACACTCACACCGAGGGACAATTTAGAGTGTTGAATCATCCGACCATGCATGTTTTTGGAATGTGGGAGGAAACCGCAGTACCCGGCGAAAACCCACGCAGGCACAGGGAGAACATGCAAACTCCACACAAGGAGGCCTGAGATCCATAATTCTGAACTGATTTCTTCTCACAAGGGTCACGGATATGGTCTATCCTAGCTGTCTTCGGGCAGTATGTGGGGTACACCCAGAACTGTTTCCCATCCAGGCCACACATAGATGAACAACCGTTAGCGCTCACAATCACACCTACCAACAATTTAGAGTGTTCAAATATCCTACCCAGCATGCTTTTGGAATGTGGGAGGAAGCCCCTAATAAAGCTACATTGTTTTTGAAATTGTTTTTGTTCTTTATCTGCACACACAGTTAATAAGGTTCCTGCATAATGAAATTTGTCAAATTTTATGGGAGTGAAAGTAGTATTTTTCTGTCTTAAGGTTTACTCTTGATCTAATCTGGACTTGGACTTGGACTCGGACCTTTGTGACTTGAACTTGACTTGGATTTAATAATGGTGGACTTGATTACAACCCTGCACGAGACTTGAAATCAAGTGGTCCACATCTTTTTCGCCCTCCAACCAAATGTGTCCAGTACAATTAAGTATGTTGATGGTATTGTCATGCTCTGGGGCTGCGTGACCACCGCTAGTCTTCCAGAGCTTCGTTCACATTTTCCACAGTGATACTTTTCCTGCCCATATCCATTTGATCAAATCAAAACAAAACTGAAAACTTTTCAAAGTGAACACATAAGCATCTCTTACTCAACTCACAGGGGAAAATGTCATGAGAAAATACAGCTTCTCCACACAGACCCCGACGAAAAAAACAAGAAAATTTGAAACCATCACACTTTTGAGTGGCTCCGGTTTGAGAATTAAGCCTTTTCACAATACAACTTCAAGCGATACTTAATTCTACACTTGCCACCACAAAGGAAGAACATTCCTTCTGGGTATGTTTGATTGTCAGATGAGACAAAGATTGTTGGTCCACAGCAAACACAACCAGCTGTTGAACAGTTTGGTGGTTGGATTATTTTCTGTGTACTCGTGTATTGAGGAGATTCCTCATAGTGGGTGGAAAAATGAAAGCAGACTTCAAGTACCAGCATTATTCAGTATCACCTCAAACGTTGACAACATTAATAATGATACAAAACAAATAACACAAATGCTAACAAGTGGTACAATTGATGATGATGATGATAATACATCTTTTCGATTCTGGTGACGAGAAAACAAATTAGTCTATCTTCATTCTTATTACGGCCCAACTATATGGATTTTTTTTAGGTTGATGCAGTCGTTGATTGTGTAGTAGTACACTTGTCTTACATGCGTGCGTTCCCACTGAGTGAGGGTGTGAATGTGGCTGCATATGGTTGTTCATCACAATACTGTATGTGCCATGCGACTGACTGGCGATTAGTTCACGATGGAGCACGCCGACTCCTAGCTGTCTTCGGGCAGTATGTGGGGTACACCCAGAACTGTTTCCCATCCAGGCCACACATAGATGAACAACCGTTAGCGCTCACAATCACACCTACCAACAATTTAGAGTGTTCAAATATCCTACCCAGCATGCTTTTGGAATGTGGGAGGAAGCCCCTAATAAAGCTACATTGTTTTTGAAATTGTTTTTGTTCTTTATCTGCACACACAGTTAATAAGGTTCCTGCATAATGAAATTTGTCAAATTTTATGGGAGTGAAAGTAGTATTTTTCTGTCTTAAGGTTTACTCTTGATCTAATCTGGACTTGGACTTGGACTCGGACCTTTGTGACTTGAACTTGACTTGGATTTAATAATGGTGGACTTGATTACAACCCTGCACGAGACTTGAAATCAAGTGGTCCACATCTTTTTCGCCCTCCAACCAAATGTGTCCAGTACAATTAAGTATGTTGATGGTATTGTCATGCTCTGGGGCTGCGTGACCACCGCTAGTCTTCCAGAGCTTCGTTCACATTTTCCACAGTGATACTTTTCCTGCCCATATCCATTTGATCAAATCAAAACAAAACTGAAAACTTTTCAAAGTGAACACATAAGCATCTCTTACTCAACTCACAGGGGAAAATGTCATGAGAAAATACAGCTTCTCCACACAGACCCCGACGAAAAAAACAAGAAAATTTGAAACCATCACACTTTTGAGTGGCTCCGGTTTGAGAATTAAGCCTTTTCACAATACAACTTCAAGCGATACTTAATTCTACACTTGCCACCACAAAGGAAGAACATTCCTTCTGGGTATGTTTGATTGTCAGATGAGACAAAGATTGTTGGTCCACAGCAAACACAACCAGCTGTTGAACAGTTTGGTGGTTGGATTATTTTCTGTGTACTCGTGTATTGAGGAGATTCCTCATAGTGGGTGGAAAAATGAAAGCAGACTTCAAGTACCAGCATTATTCAGTATCACCTCAAACGTTGACAACATTAATAATGATACAAAACAAATAACACAAATGCTAACAAGTGGTACAATTGATGATGATGATGATAATACATCTTTTCGATTCTGGTGACGAGAAAACAAATTAGTCTATCTTCATTCTTATTACGGCCCAACTATATGGATTTTTTTTAGGTTGATGCAGTCGTTGATTGTGTAGTAGTACACTTGTCTTACATGCGTGCGTTCCCACTGAGTGAGGGTGTGAATGTGGCTGCATATGGTTGTTCATCACAATACTGTATGTGCCATGCGACTGACTGGCGATTAGTTCACGATGGAGCACGCCGACTGCCCGAAGACATTTGGGATAGGCTCCAGCACCCCTGCACCTCTGTTCGGGATACGCGGTGATGAGAGTTGAAAATGGGTGGAAATCGATATTTGACAAATGGTGGTCCTCAACCAACGGCCTGCGTACCGGGCCACACAGAGATAGACCAAAACATCAGCTTCACCTACCACCCCCCACGTAGCAGAAATGGGCACATCTGTAGCCAATCAGATTCCATCTTTTCCTTCTAACTTTGGTTTGCAAGTTGAAGTAACCAGAATCCATCAATAAATGAAAGATGAAGCAGAAACAGAAAGCTATGGTAACACTGACCAAAGGTGCAGCTCAACACACAGCTGATAGGGAGTTTCTTCCCACCACCTCCGTGGCAGTATCTCCAGAGCGAAGCCATTGTGCAAAATATGTCATCAAAAACAAGGCATCATTAAAAAAAAAAAATAAAAAAAACTGTTAAATCATTTGAACAAGTAGCTCCCACGTGATGAAGTGGAAAGTGTGAATATGCGAGCTGAGTCTGCACAGCTTGGCAACATAAAGATTAGCAGTTTAGCCACTAAAAGAAGTTGCCGGACAAAAGGAGCAATCATTCTTTCCATTTTTTGATCATGCAAGTGGCAAATGATGCTAACTTCGCATGTGGGATCATAACTTAAATTTTATTATTCTTATATTTTAGGGTATATTCATTTTTCCTGAGGGAATAATACATTTTTAGAAGTTCACTGATATTTTATATTGTTCTCGATTTGTTGTACTGTTGAATAAAAATATTTGAAGTGAATGGAAAAAAAAAATCTGACATTTTCTTTGTTGTCATTACCAATGCTTTAAAACTGGCAATTCAAAAGCAATGTCAAGTCATTTTTTATTGTCAATCCCTATTTATCATAGTTATACTATATCATTTTATAAAATAACAAATATAAGAAAATACATATATCTAATCTACTGTAAATTCCGGGCTACAGACCGCACCTGATTAAGAGCCGCATGCTCAGATTTATGAAGAAAAATCAATTTTGTAATTATATGCGCCGCACCGTACTATAGACCGCTGGCCAATGAGTAGGCGGGGGTTTGCTTCTGCGTCCCTGCTGCCTGGAGCGCCTCCGGGTGAGGCCGCTGATGCGGTCCCCCACTGAACCCCCGCAGAAAAAAACGCAAAATTTCTTAAGGTTAAAATAATCTCCATATTTTTATGAGCATGATAAATGCATTTGCACAACGAAATTACGCTGAAACACATAATAAGAGG
>NW_017805072.1:23657-69436 GCF_001891065.2 Hippocampus comes | reverse complement strand
TAATTACGAGGAGAAATACTGCAGCCCACTAGGCTTTAAATAGAATAATGCAAATCATATAAATGGGAAAAGATATATGAAATTATTTCTATAGTCAGCCGCTTAAAAATGATCATCGTTGGCAGCTTTAGGCCCGATGGTGCGTGGCTCAAAAAACAGGTAAAATGTGTTTTCTCGTGGCCGCTTGTTTTCAGTATGGCGGGGGAGTCACCTTTTTTGGGCTGATGGAATTCTCCGCTATCTTTGTTTGTGTGAATGTGCGGAACGAAGCAAGTTTGTCCTCGTAATTGGAAGGGAGCTGCTGACACAATGTCGTACGTGCCCTAATAGACAGACTTCCATTTCATGAATCTATAACACCACGACGGCCCACCTTTAAAACCTTTAAAAGCTTTGGTTGTCTTTTTACACTGGCTCAGTTCTTCTTGCCGGAGCCTCCACCTTCGCACCATCGACTCGTCTATGCCAAGATTACGGGCAGCAGCTCGATTTCCTTCTTTAATTGCCAGAGTGATTGCTTTTAGTTTAAAAGCTGCATCATCTGCTTTTCGTCTGGTATTCTCCATGTTGATCAGGGTTAGAAGAAAGACTGAAATAAGGAAGTTGTGATTACCGGTAATCATACAATTTCATTGGACCCCTGTGTACGACTCATTCATTTTATTGGTCGACTGTTGCCGGTACCACATTTTTTCCCCCGCTACGGCAAAAAGAGTGGAAGTTGTGGTTAGTCATACAATCTCATTGGACCTCAGTGAAAGACTCATTCATTTTATTGGTCCATGTTTTTCCCGCGATGGAAAAAAAAATAATAATAATTAAGAAGCCGCTTCATATTACACGCCGCAGTGTTGAAAGTGTGGAAAAAAAGTAGCGGCTTGTAATCTGGAATTTATGGTAATCTAATCTAACGTATAATATTTAGTATAATATACAGTAATCCCTCGCTATAACGCGGTTCACCTTCCGCGGCTTCGCTGTTTCACGGATTTTTTTCGTGCAGTTTTTTTTAAACAGTGAATTGTGTTCTGCATCCTGATTGGCTAAGGGACTGACCAACAGTCTCCGCACGTTGTCTCTGTACAGCTTGCCAAATATACCTTTGCAAATTTTTGGTCTTTGGTTTCATTGTATCAGTGGCAGATGCTGGTCTGTCAAGGAGGGGAAGCTCAATTTCCTCCTAAATCATAAAATTATTTATACGTGAATTCTACTCTCCGTTCCTTTTCAAAAAAATGATAAAGATGCCTTCACCATAAGATCAGTGATTGGCTCATTTCGCTGTCAATCAAAAAGAGATTTAGCCTCAGACAAATCATCCAATTATCATGCAGAAAAGTTGATAAACGCCCCCTGTCCATAGACTCCCAGAGACGCTGAGCGTCCAATGGGCGGGACAAAACCAGCATTTGTCCAATGACTCGTCTCGTTTCAATGCATTGGGATAACCTACACTGAACTCTCTCGACGTGCAGCGTCCGTTAACCAGTAATAAGAAGCTGATTCGGAACAAAAGTTGAGCGCGTTGTAGCGCATATTTAGTCAATGACATGTCCACACAATTGTACGTACACACATATATTTTTGATCACTTACTTTTTGACATTTTAGGGGAAGCTGAGCTTCCCTTGCAGTCTTAGAGCAATCGCCTCTGCATTGTATACATAGGTCAGTATTGTATAATAACTGTAAAAAATAAAGCTGACTATCAAGTACCAAGTACAACTTTATTGTCAAATGTGCTGTATGTAAAACATAACATACAGCACATTTGAAATTTCTTCCATCTCCCATTTTTTTGCTTTTTTTTTTTTTTTTTATAAATCCTATTTCACAGATTTTACTTATGACGGGTTCTTTATGGAACGTAACCCCCGCGATAAACGAGGGATTACTGTACTGCAATTGGCTGGCAACCAGGTCAGTGTGTACCCTGCCTGCTCCCCAAAGACTGCTCGGATAGGCTCCAGCACGCCCACGACAATGAGGATAAGCAGGCCGGATAATGGAGGGATGGATATATTATATTATATTATATTATATTATATTATATTATATTATATTATATGATATTATATTATATTATATTATATTATATGGGCGGCTCGCTGCACGACTGATTCGCATCTTCGTCTCACAGTGCAGAGGTGCAGGGTTCGAGTCCAGCTCCAGCCTTCCTGGCGTTTGCATGTTCTCTCCGTGGTGTGGGTTTTCTCCAGGTCCTCCGGTTTCCTCCGACATTCCAAAAATATGCATGGCAGCTTAATGGAACACTCCAAATTGTCCCGAGGTGTGATTGTGAGCGCGAATGGTTGTTTGTCTATGTGTGGCAACCAGTTCAGGTGTACCCTGCCTCGAAGACAGCTGGGATAGGCTCTGGCATGCCCGTGACCGTTGTCAGGATAAACAGATTAGAAGATGGATGGATAGATATAACAGAAATATTTAATGCGCCATTTCAGTGACCTGCATTAATTACAGAAGGGTGAATTTTAGATAACGCCTGGGAATAAGACATTTGATGTTGCTTTATTTACACTAAGGTGAAATATTACTTAGGCAGTGTTGTACTGTAAAAAGATATTCCAGTAATTAATTCCAAATCAAGTTTATTGGATTAATATTTTCATTTAGATTAGGAAATTATGATTATATTTTGAAATGTTGAGAATTGTGAGACATACTGGAAGTAATGCATTTGAGAAAGCACCAACATGATTGTACAAAACATACTGAAATGTACAAGTGTGATTATTTTGTTGATGTAGTGTGTGCAATAACATAACCAGAGACGTGATCTGGAGAGAAAACAAATCATGTTGTCTCATTTCTGCTTTTTACCCGCTCGTAAAGGTGAACATTTTGTACCATGGTTCACTTTGCTGGACCCGTAACACATAGTAGAGTTTAAATTGCACTTAATGATGTAACACCGAACTGTATTGACTGACATTGGTTTTCTGAAGTGTTCCTGAGCCCATGTGGTAATATCTTTTACATAGTGACATTGTTTTTTTTTAACCCCGCCCCATCTTTGCTTGTGAATGACTGAACAATTCCGGGAAGCGCCTTTATATACACAATGGCACCCACTTGTTCCCAGTTAGACTGTTCAATATCTTGTCTTTGTAGTGCATTCATTTAAATATAGGTTCATTGGCATTGGTTTTGCAGTTTGGAAAATGCCATTGTGGAAATTTCCAACCCGAAATATCATATAAAGCCATAAAAGGATATCATCATTGTTGATTTCAAAAGTGAACTGATCCTTTCTCCAAAAATGCCACATTTGTTCTCGATTTCATCTTCTCAGATGTGATTACACAAAGCTCATTGCTGCATCTTGCTCTATAAATAAATCTGACCATTGTATCATGGACCCACTTCTCAAGCTGTAATGGTATTTGAGCATGTGACATTTTACAGTCAAAATCAGGGTTTAATAACTATAGGTTAGAACCCCAGTAAGATTAATGTCAGAGGATAAATGAATAGTGATTAGGCTGGAAATAAAAAATAATTATTTTATGGCTATCACATCACACTACATTGCAGCCATCAGCACACTGAAGATTTCATTTTGAGTGTATTTGTGAATCTAAATAAATACCACATTGAAATGAAAAAAGTGATCAGAAATCAAATCAGAACCTGAATAACAACCCACCCCCCACCCCGACCACTCATTCCTCAATCCAATTTCTAAACCACCACTTATTCAGTTCAGGGTCACGGTGAGCCGTAGTCTATCCCAGCTGATTTTGTGCAAAAGGGTGACTACACACTGTGCTGGTTGCCAGTCAATCACAGGGCAAAAGAAACAAACAACCAGTCACACTCACATTCACACCAAAGTGGAACTGAATCCATATCGCCTGCATAAAAGTCAGGCAAGTATATTACAACATCAAAAGCTCAGCAACAACCCCTGCAACTGCATTATCAGTGACTAAAATGTCTTACAAGCAGACAGAATGATATATGTGGGCACATGAACCTGACTGTCTCACCATTTATCTGGCAAGATCATCTACCACAGTATGTCATCTGGCCAGAGATAACTATGGGCGATAGACAGTAAGTAGTCTCCTTTTATTGATGTTAAAAGCACACAGTCATCAGTTTTGCAAACATTTCCAGATTGATATATTTGTTTTTTGTTTAAAGGCTTGAGACACCCAACTGTCTCTCTCACAATAAGAGGACTTTATTTGAGCCTCTCCTTCTGCCTCATCTCACAATCCTGCTTAATCTTCCTTCCAAGCCAGTCATGTTTTTTTTTTCACCCATCTCTCTTTTTTTTCCAGGGTTGACTTCAGTGGCCAAGTTCTGCCTGAGATGCCTCAGCACAACGCTATTTCCTGTCTTCTACCTTGACAGTCTGAGCATCCCTCTAGCTTTCTGTTTTACTCCTCCTGTATTCTAGTATAGACCATCAACAAGAAGCCATTTGAATTCAACCACAAGATGTCCATCTAATTTATTATGCTTCCAAGAGCAAACTACAAACACTTTCATATCATAGTATAACATTTTCATATCAATACTACCGGGTCAAACACATCCAATTTAGGTTCTGTATAGATACATTCGAATTTGCCAACACAGACGACGTAATCAAGATGCGCGTGCATTGTTGGCACGGAGAGAACGGCAGGGTACATTAACATGTACACAAGCTGAGTAACTGTAAAGGATCTCGAAATTCCTTGAAAAAACTAGCATTGCCTGATGTAAAGCAACTTTCTGATCCTTATGGGATTACAGAGTGCGAGAAAGATGTTACAAAGTGACCGGAGATTCATCTTTATTTCAGAGAGAAGCCTTGTGGTTACACTCGAAAGAAAATGGCGAGCCCTGCTTGGGCCATTGTAAACAGAAGGGAGAACTTTCAATAACAGCTAGCGCTTCTTGCATATATATACGGGTAACTGAGAATCACGTGAAATCTCGGTGGGACCGCATTGTAGGACTCCTCTTAATTTGCTGACGAGTTCTAGGATGCCCAGAGGGAAATACCGAAGGTAAACACCACAAATAATAATTCTAATTAATTAAGAGCTTACATAGGGATGGTGTCCACCGCAGGTCAATGTCACCTTGCCATTATTCCGGATTGCTGCTCAGTTACTCAACATTTCAAAACAGAGAGGTCAAGCTAAACCAAATGGCCATGATAATTTAGCAGATATGAAATGAGCACCACAAACATGCCCATGCTTATGGTGCTCAATCCTAATCTGTCCTCGGTCCAGTCTGTGAATTTAATAGCTTGCAGCCACAGGATCCTCCAGTTTTCTGAAATGCAGCTTTCTCTTGGTAGTGAGAAAAACTTTAACTCCTTGGTACTCTGATTCGTACACCTGTAGACACATCATACAATCTAAAGCAATAATTCCATATTAATCCAGTGAGTTTTTGCTTGATGATATTTCTTCAAGGAGGAAGCTTCTTCACAATTTGCTTCACTTTGCCACATCCGATATGGATGCCATCTTGACGTACTCAAGAAGGCGTCTTCATATGTGTAATGTAAATGATGTCGATGATAATACTTGCTTGTGGTTGTCAAAAAGGTGCCATTCAAGATGGGATCTTGCAGTGCTCCACAAATATATGGAGCAAAGTAAGTGCTGTCTGTACCACCCGATGCACTTCATGTGCCTCCCTTAAGGCTGGTCTCCGGTCATGAGTATGTCTTCAATATATGGAGCAAAGTAAGTGCTGTCTGTACCACCTGATGCACTTCATGTGCCTCCTCAAGGCTGGTCTCCGGTCATGAGTATGTCTTTGCCCCTCTCCCACGGCTTTTTTTCAGGGGAGGCGGACTGCTGAAATGCAAGGATGGAAGCGCTTCCAAAGGACGAAGACAGGAACGGATATTATATGAATAAGGACGGAGGGACGATGACGGAAGGGTGACCAGGTCGCAGACTGGGGACGGACGGCAAAATAGGGTAAAGTGCCCATCTGGCAGTATGCTCTGAACAAAGACAGCTTAACCTCATCTATGCATGCATTAAACTTGGGTCCAAGCATGTTTGCTTGTATGTACAACACACGGTACTGCCTATATAATTCTTCATCGTCAGTCTTTTTGTCTGCAATAAAATGATTGATATACTTGACCTGACCACTGAGTTGTGAGATTCTTTTTCAGGAGCATAAATCTTTCCATATTTATCATCTTTAGGTCTACAGATCATTACGATTTTCTGAGCAGCATTACCGTATATTAAATATCATGTTGAATAGCATACTCTTTATTCAGCACCTTTTGAAGCTCTGCACAACTGGTAGTTTGAATCACCATGGGACTCATGTACTCAGACTTGCGTAGCTTTCATACTAAAACACGAAGTATGGCCAAATCCAGAAAATGTTGCACGCACAAAGAAATCCAGATGCATGAATCTGTGTACACGCATTATTCCAATGACATTATTTTCATACATCTCAATCAATGCGGAAATGTAGGACTAACAGACTTGTCCCTCTCAATGCTCTTATATAAATATGCAAATTAGTATAAACAGGGCTTGTCGGTGGGAATGATCACGCTGCATGATCACATAATCGCATTATCAAACCATTAGTCACAAATGAAAAAAGAGGAACTTAACAAAATGTGAGCTTGAGACACTTGCAAACAAAGTTGAGGCCCTAAAAACTTTTTTCAACAACTTCCGTGATGAAAATCTTAAAGGACATCCAATTGTGGCTGAATGCCAATGTTGAAGGGGCATCAGTTTGTGATTGCAGGGGCTTAAACTTAAAATAAATGTTTCAAAAAGAAAAAAAAAAGTCACGGCACGGTGCACACACAGTGCAGAGGTGCTGGGTTAGATTTCGGCTCCGGCCTCCTTGGGTGGAGTTTGCATGTAATCCCTGTGCTTGCCTGGATTTTTTTCCAGGTACTCTGGTTTCCCCCCACGTTCCAAAAAAATGCATCAAAGGTGAATGGAACACTGTAAATTGTCCCTAGGTGTGATTGTGAGCGCAAGTGTTTGTTTGTCTTTGGGTGCCCTACGATTGGCTAGCAACCAGTTCAGGGTGTATCCCACCTACTGCCCGGAAGACAGCCGGGACAGGCTCCAGCACGTCCGCGACCCTTGTGAGGATAAGTGGATCAGATCATGGATGGATGGATGGATGCTGTGTACAGTACAAGAAATGAATGCACAAACTGCATTTCTTGGGGAAGCCACAAGACACAAGATGTTGGAGATATATGTCTGAGGTAGAAAATGTCATCAACTTTGCTGTTGTCTGCTGGGGGAGCAGCATCAGTGCCTTGGATGCCAAACATAAATAAAGAAATCATAGAATTGAAACGGGATATGTTTGAGTCAAATGAGCCATCCGATCGATCGATCGATCTGTCTGTCTGTCTGTCCAATCATCCAGAAACATGAAGGTACATGCAGACCAACTGCTCATATATGGTCTCTGAATAAAGTCTCCTGCTTTGTAGCAAGATACTTTGTATCTGCCATACGTAGCAGTCCATGCGACAGCCCACCATTTTATTTTTTTTTAAACTGATGTATTCACTTGATTCCACTTCCTGCTTTTTTGACGTCGGCCTGCTTTCAAACTGGCCGTGTTTGGAGGACACAATACAGAAAGTTCCTCCGCCTCATGTTTGCTTGCAACAACTGCACCAGTGCAGTCAAGCAGCCCCTGAGACCCAGACAAATTGTGAATTTGTTGCGCTCAGGGCTCAAATAAGCAGCCCGGCCAAAGGTGTATCTATGTACGGAAATTGTAATCCTGCGAAACAATCTCCATTTTTCATAAATCTATCTGTAATCTTGTTTTTACTCTAACTATACCACTTTTTTTTTCTCAACACATGGATCCCGTTAATTCGTAAGGCCGCAATTATCAGAAGGCAAATTGTTATACTGTATATTTTTTGCTACCTGCCCGCGACCCGCTTTTGGGTGCCGACCCACAAGTTTTGAATCACTGCTTTATGTGACACACTGACAGTAAAAGTGTCCTTCTACAATAGGGAAATAACCATCTTGATTTATGAGGTCACTTTGCCATGCTGGTGTCCCAGCAGCTTTGTCCAGAGCCATATGGAGCTGACACACACACACACGCACACACGCACGCACGCACGCTCGCTCGCTCGCTCGCACACGCACGCACGCACGCACGCACACACACACATACACACACGCACACACACACACACACACACACACTATTACTACTACTATTATTTCAGTATCATGTCTTATAGTTTTATGCTGTTGGCCTAAAAGTGTTGAACAATTTACTGAACTAAGTTTTCGTTTTATTTAGAACCACATTCCTCTTTAGCTTGAATGGCCGAGTATGCCGAAACATACAGTACAAGGAATTTGTCTCCGGTCATTAGAGCAACATTTTTAAGTCTCTATTTTTATGGAATTATATGAAGTGCACCAATACGTCAAAATTCTGGTTGTGGGAACTGGATCGTCAAAATAATTAATCATTTGCTAAATACAGTACATTGCCAGTAAACACATCAGATATTCTGGCAAAATTGTGTCATTCTTTGACTATCTTTGCTAACAGTTACCTAAACCATAACCCCGACCAACATAAGGAATGTTCTTAAATTCCTGAACACCAGTGTACCTGTTCAGCTTCCCTACAATGTGATGAATGACATCCACAGCGAGTCATGTTTGTCAGAGAAAAACTCACCTTCACTCCCTCTGTCACACTGTGAAACCCGCTGCGATCTGCAACAAACATTCTATCTTTCTGTCATCCCAATCTATTTCTTTCTCCGGGCCTCGCTCTGGCTGGGAGTCAATCTCTCTTTTTTACTGCCAGCTGCTAGTAGTGCATGACTATCGGGTTCTCTATTCATGCGTTCACTCCATCTATCACCTGCTTCTGCTGCCTCTGTCATTGCGCCTTTTCCTCTTTCTCTGGCCTCTTATATGTCAGCGAAAACTGACGATATATGGATGCATTAAAACTTTACGGCATCGCTACCTCCATAATTTGGGCCATCTGGTGAAAGCAGGACCATGTTCAGGATGTCACTATTTTCAACACAATGCTAGCACACGCCGCCTGTTGCGGAAGATCAACCCAACCTTGATAGCATGTTTTCCTAAGACTGCACGACAGCAGCATTCGCATAAACAGCTTCTGGTAAGTTTTATCCCTAAAGCTTTATTTACCAGGCCGTGGAAAATGAAAAAGACAGTGGTTGCCATGGTAACAGAGACTAAATTTCCCCAAATTACCATAAAACACTAATTAAAAAGTCCTGTCTGCAAATCCCATTTGACAAGCACTGTACACGTGAGACTGTTAAAGCAGTCCTCTGGGTAAGGACAATTGATGTGGCTGCAGTATGAGTCATCAATGTAAGTGTAACTCTTTTTTTTCGTTGTTTACATTAAAATTTATGGATTGTCGCACACAGAGGTGCAAAACTAATCTTACGCAAGAGATTAATTACATCCTGGTCTCATTTCCTGAAGTGGGGGTCGACGGCATGATCCATGTGGCGTGCAAAAAAAACGAATAATAGCTGATTGAATACAACATTCAAGCTTGAATCAAAAAATTAAAAGGGTATTTGGAATTTTGACTATAAAATTATTATTTTTTGATTGATCATTACTTACAGAATTGACATTGTGACGATGCGTGGCCATCTGCAAGCTCTGCAGAAGCCTGATGACCATCCTGATCATTTGAATCAAGTGTATTGGAGGACGGAAACATCTAAAACATGCAGGAGAGTTGCCCCCAAGGACCGGATTTAGCCATCCTTGCATCAGACATTAAGACTCAGTAAATGCAAAACGGAACTGGCTAGATGTGATTGTCTTCATATAGTAGTGCATGTGGGGACGGACAGACATGGCAGTAGTGCAGTCACAGTGAGGAGGAAGCTCAGTGGGAACACACTGCTGTGAAGCCCACTAGTCACGACACAATGCTGCTTTGGAAAATAATTGAACGATACCATCGCCACAACAACGTGGGCATCACAAGGCAAAAACAAGACACTCAGTCAAGGGTTAGACACTTCACTCCCACATACCTGCGCACCGTCAAACTTTATCATTACGAATCAGACAGCTTCCATGTCGAATCTTATAAATATCGTTTGGAGACAAGCAAAAAAAAAACACGTTCAACACGTTTACACCAACTTTCCCCTCGACTTTGAATTTTTGCTCTTGCAAGAAACAAATGTTGCAGGAAACAGGAATAACGATAAAAATGTACCATGGTGCTTCCGACAGGCTTTACCTGTGTGTTTTTTTTTTTTTTTGCTCCCCAGACTTACACAGGACTTCTGACTCACTCCAAAGGATTCAGACTACCGCAAGCAATTCATATTCAGACAGTTGTAAAATTTACAACTGTCTGAATGTGATGATCAAAGCTGCACTGCAACTGACCATCTAACATCGACTGACGCCGATATCCAATCCATAGACAAACATTATTCATCATAAATTACCTGGTTCTGTTTTTTTTTTAAATCATCTACACAATTCTACTGGATGTTCAAAAGCATGTAAGATCATAAACCACTTTGCTTACCATATATATAGAAATTTGCAATAACAGTTCAACAGTCACCATATAAATAACATTAAGTCCTTAAAATAGCTCTTTCTGTTGTTACAGTACTATACTGTTACCGTAAAGGTAAACGGACAACAAAAAGTATCTCACACACACACACACGGACATTTAGCCCCTTCATGCACCCTGTAACCTGATAAGACGATAAGCTGTCCACTGTAATAACCGCTGTCCCTGAAAGGGTTAAGTACAACACATTCAGTATCGCCAGCTAAATGCTGACACATTAATCTTTACATACTATTGTTTAAGGTCACATGAGAAACTGAATTTTGACCCAGAAGCAACCTGGACACAGAAGTGGAAAGCAAAGAGGTTTTATATTCAAATATACCAACTAACATTCTTAAGAAAAAACATCCAGATTGATATATCACAAATGATAGACAGAGCGCTGCACACAGAAACTTTTAAGCCAAAGTAACAAATCATTTTCAAGTGGGATTTATGTTGCTCCAGGGTTCCCCACACACGTAAAAAAAAAGGCATTTTCAGCATTTGTAATGGTTACATAGTGTTAAGTTGTAATGTCAACAATGAAAACACTATTTTGGAGTGTCAAACAGACAAATATCATTAACATTTATTTTTCCTTTGTTCAAAACACTAGAAATCGGGCATAGACTTCTTAAAAAGCACTATTTAAGTAATTTCACGGAGGTATGAGAAGTGTACCCAAAGTACAAATAAGAGATTTGTAGTACAGACGCTCCCCGATTTACGAACATTCGAGTTACGAACAACGGTACATACAAACATTTTTGCGGGTACAGGTATGTCGAAAAATGTTCTCGGACAGAGATGCTGTAAGTTAGATTTTGTATTGCGCGCCTTTTTCCGAGTACTGTAGTGCTTCTTTGATGCCATACAGTGCTACTGCATCATTTATGATGAGAAAAAGAAGAAAACTGTGCAATCGTCGTTAGATCGCTTCTTTCGGCCAGTTTCTACTACACCCTCCAAGGAAGATACTTGTCAACCCTCATCTTCTTCTCCTGGACCCTCAACTTCTTCCTTCATTGATGTTACGGAGGAGGAAGTAACTCTTGAAGCCCATTCCACCGGCGACGAAGACCCTCTTGGCCCCATGAGATAAAATCCTCCTCTTCCTTCTCCTCCCCCTCCATCATCTCCTTAAGCCTTCGAGTACCTGTACATCTTCCAAAAGTAAGTTAAACTTCATTTTATTATACTTATATAAACCTTAAACATACATTCCACACAAAATATAGCACTGAAGCAACTTACGAACGAATTCACCTAACGAACGATCCTTCGGAACGTATCTCGTTCGTAAGCTGTCGAGCGTCTTTATTCACTCAGCCATTAAGTGGGAGGGGCCACAGATTCTCGCAGCCATTGCATGATGGAATTTATATGTTTTTCTGTCTTGCAATGGTCTTCATATGGTCCATTTTATACCATTGATTTTTTCAGTGTGCAAGGGTAGTGACTACTTTAGGTCTAACAATTCATCCGGAGGAGTTCTACCAATTTCTTAGCCCTTCCTGCATAGAGTTTGCATGTATGGGTTTTCTGCGGGTACTCCAGTTTCCTCCCACATTCCAAACCCATGCATGGCAGGATAATGGAGCACTGAAAATTATCCCGAAGTGTGATTGTCAATGTTCATCTATTCTGTGCCTTGCAATTAATTGGCTGGCAACCAGTCCAGGGTGTACTCTGCTTACTGCCTGAAGACAGCTGAGATAGGCTCCAGCACGGGCCACGACACATGTGAGGATAAACAGATTACAAAATGGATGGGTGGCTTAAAACCGCGACAAGATGGACTATATCTTGCTTTTATTAGTAACTCTTTTTCTGAATATGAAATCCCATTTATCCAAATGTAAACTGAAAGTAAATCCACCTTAAAATGAGTCATGTAGATATTTTTAAAAAGTGTCACTTTCTTGTAAAAGTGTATTAAAAACTCTAATATGCAAGTTAATTTAAAGACGTACAGATTGACCAGTAAAATAATAAACGCAAGTAGAATTTACTTGAAAATTAATATTTCACACATTTAAAAACTCGTGTGGTCTCAACAAAGAATTTTTTTTCTTTTTTTTTTGCGTTACTTGAAAATTAATATTTCACACATTTAAAAACTTGTGTGGTCTCAACAAAGAATTTTTTTTATTTTTTTAATTTTTTTTTGCAACTACTTGATACTTTGATGCAATTCGTTGCCTTCCATTTTCTAAGTAGATTGAGCTCCAATTTTCTTTTCAGCAGTTGGAAAAGTGGAATTTGATTTCCAGCCATTGTAGTAAATACAAATTTAGACTGATAAACTACATTCAAGTCTACACTACATACACATACAGTTGGAAAAGTGGAATTTGATTTCCAGCCATTGTGGTAAATAATTTAGACTGATAAACTACATTCAAGTCTACAGTACATACACATGGTTTAAAACTACAAAAAACACAGCAAATTGATGTACATTTTGCACATGACTTTAAATATGTACCAACACAACGCGAGCGGTGTTTCGGCCTAGTCTCCTAATGCTAAAAAGACCACAAAAGGAGGTGATCTCTTTATGCGTGTATGCAAATGATGATCACATTGTTGAAATCTGCTTGTCGGCAATATTGTACTAGAAAGAGATGCAGGACAACCAATGCCATCTGGACAACTATACACCGTCGGGAGCTGGCCTATATGTGCTGTATGCTCCAGAGCAAGCCAGTTTATAAGAGAAGGATTGAAAATGGAGGAGAAAGAGTGGGAGAAAGAGCAAGCCAGTGATGCAGTAGGCATCAAAATATACACGGATTAGAGCCCTGTATACCGTAAGTAATTGAGGATGGACACTGAAACACACCTACCAGGGCCCTCTAGACTCACGTGTTGATGCAATACTTAAGTGTACCTGTATTCTCCTTGCACATGCTTTTACCTACACATTTGAGGTCTTAAACTTTCTTTACAACAGTGAAACTGGGAATGGTGCCCACATGAAGTATTATATTATAGGAAGAAAAGTACAGTGCATTTTCTTTCAGGAACTGAATATAGCATCCTGAATAAATAACGTAAAAGCTGTTCCACATTATCTCATCTGCTAGAATTTAAAATGTTGTCCTGACATTAAAAGCAAAGATGCATTGCCAGAAATAACTTATGATTATTTTTTGTCTCGTCGACCTTGTATAGGGCACTCTTTAAATATACACTGTCTTGCCCCTAGATGTCATTACACAGACATTAAGCGTTCATTTTCTGTATTAAAAATGATGATACATTTTAATAAACAACAAACACATTTTAAAGGGGAAGTCAAGCCCAATTTGCAATACGTTCTATGCAGCCCAACTGGTCAAAACACGGCATTCTGATGAATGTGTTTGTGGAATATGAATCAACCGTGTCAAGGGGGCGGCCATTTTGCCACTTTCTGTCACCTGAATATGACATCACAATTTCTCAGTGTTGAGGTAACAACCAATCACAGCTCACTTATTTTATTCAGCGAAGCCATGGTTTGTTGCTTAATTCATTTTGCCCAAACGGAGCCCTACAGTGCCACCTGTTGGTCCCAAACCGAATCATGACAAACGTAGTGTAAAGAAAAACTTTGGGTTGACTTCCTCTGTAAATAGAGTTGGGGTTCTTTTTTGTGACAACAATTATTTTCAGACATCATAAATTTAAAGTGATTTGTGATTGGATAAACATGAATGCGTAGTTGGAACTGCCGCCTACATATACAACAGCTTCTGCCTTCGGCCGCAGAGTGAAATCACACGTTTTCAGGTCACAGCAATGCGTTACGCATAATACGCACGTTCCTAATGATAGTTCCGCTGTGCAAGAAGAATTACAATTGTTGTATATCAGAAATAATAATAAATAGAGGTCATTTCGTAAGTAACTCGAAGTACCACTGAATTTATTAAGAAAGGGTTTGAAGAGATTTTCATTTACAATAAATTCTTTCTTATTGCTGTGTTGCAGTTTTTCATACATTCACAACATACTTGCTTTGTGTAAGTGCTGCCGTATATGGTCAGAGTTGATTCGGGTGAAGATTTTGGAACGTGTCAGTTACGCAACAGACCTGTGCATGTGGTCATTCCTGAGCCCATCAATGAGCACCTCGGAACTCGACCAAGGTATTTGATTTATTGATCAATTGGTTATTTAAATAGTGTGAAAATTCCACCTTCAGGTTAGGTTCAGCAACAAGTGACTGAAAGGTCATAGGTATAAATTACAAAGAAAAATGTAATATCTCATTGCACAAGCTTTTCTAAATCATACTGTAGCAACTGACACAGGACTGACAGTCAAACTTCAGTGTGTGGCCTTCAGTGGACATCTGTGTCCCTCACGTTTGGGAACATTGGCAGCAGCGAACTTATCGGCAGCTTTTCTAGATGATCGAGCATATGAAAGTAAAAGTTGTTGAAATGACTCATCAGATCGGTGAATGAGAAAAAGTGTTGTCAATGGGGCACATGTACCTGTGCTACATATTCTGCTTTTTAAGCTTCACCACAACATCACTCTGAAACAAAAATCTCCCCATGAGACTCTCGGGAAAGTCTAACATTAAACTACCGGTAATCATGTTTTTAAGAACCTTTGACTGGTCTGTAAGGTTGGACCTCATAGGCTTGACTTCCCAGCAGTCTGGAATGCAGCAATTTCCGTGAAATAATACTTACCATGCCACTGAATCAAAACGGCAATACTGTATTTGATTCTCGCATCAAACTTTAGACGTTTTTTTGCTCTTTCATAAAGCAATTTGCACTGTGCTCAAGAGCAAGATTTTTTTTAACAGTTGTTAGGGGTATGCAATTTATCACTGCAGATTGAGCGGTCTGATGTTACCTATGAGTACTGTGACAGAAGATGCCTGTGGATCTGATCTAGCAAGAAGCCCGTGTGAAGTCATTTATGTTGAAGCACTTGCAGTGTCAAACTGGCTTAAGGGACGATGAGTGAACATTTTGCAACCAGATGAACGCAAGATTGTCATTATCATCCTGCACTGCAACGCCTGTTCACAGGTGCAAGCTGTTGATCAATTCCATACAACATAGATGTGATACGGTTCTCAGAAGATGTAGTACAACCAAATATTAGGTTAGTGCTTCACAGGAATGCTAAATCCTCAAGATGTTTCTGTTTGTACAGTAAATATTTGAGTTTGTAAAGAAACGTGCAGCCAGTGCTAACTTTTGTAGAGCCAAATATTCATTTTTTTTCCCCAAATTTCTGTAAAGTAGGAAAACTTTCGGCCCATGGTTCAATCTTATCTGGACATGCTAGATGTACCGGACCCCCACTTTTCCTAACGTGAATGGCAAATTTCTGAATAACATGATTATAATTGCTTTATCGATAGTTTAAACCATATTGGCCAGTCATTTTATTGTCATGTGTTCCTATTGCTTCAGCGGCACTATCACGGTCTACATAGATCACAATACTGCGTTGGGCTGATGTGGGCAAAAAGTAGTTTTTTTTTGACAGAGATGTGCTGCTTTTAATATTGTAACATGACAACTTGTCACGTTGCGTGGTGCTGGTGGACCCCAAAAAGCAGACAGGAGGGAGGAGCAGGGTGCACTTGAAGTGTATTGATAAAACACAGAAAACTAAATCCAAAACAAACAAAGTGTTAACAAAAAAACAAATCCAAAGTATCAAACAAAACCATGGCCGAAACATGACTGAGAACAACCATGACAGTAGCAAACAAAAAGCCACAATGAACGACACTGAGTGGTCGTGCCGTGAGTCCTTTTATACTACCGGTACTAATCACATAACAACCAACAGGTGTGCAGCTGCAGGGAGAACCCTACAGTGCCACCCGTTGGTCACAAACAGAATCATAACACAACTATGATATTGTGGCAATTTGAATATTGCAATATCACCATCATGGTTACATTCCTATTCCTAACATTACTGTTCCCCTAAAAAATACAGTACGATAAACAGCTTCCAGCTATGAATGCACACTATCAACAAAGTTCAAATCAACCCAAAACTTGTCAAGTGTGTAACTGTCATTCACAGAGCAGCACTATCATTATCTGATGCCAATATATCAGTACTGTACTGTTTGACATCATTTTATTGATATTTCGATCCAACCTTGCATATGCTGTCACTTGCTCCCCAGCAATCACAGAGCCTCTTTTAAACACTTTGTTTCTGTCTATTTAATTCATGTGGTGCACTCTATTCTATTTTTGGACATTATCAATTACTGCTGTTGGCTTTTGTGCAATACTTGTGATTCATGTGTTCCTTTTAAATGTTATTATTCCCCATGCCCATTAAAATGAATGACCAAATGAAGAGCCTTACTTTTTTTTCAAAGATTAAGAAGAACTATGGAAATTAATGATTCAAAGGATGCACGAGATTACAGTTTCCTTCAGGCTTTTTTTTTCCTGCTGCTCATACAACGCAGACGCTTGCTGCTTTGCTTTTTCACCTTGCATGCAATTGTATTGCATTTTTTATCCATCCATCCAATTTTCCGGTCCGCTTAATCCTCATAAGGGTCACTGGGGGTGCTGGAGCCTACCCCACCCATCTTCGGGCAGTAGGCAGGGGACACCCTGAACCGGTTGCCAGCCAATCGCAGGGCACACAGAGACAAACAACCATCTGCGCTCACACTCACACCAAGGGACAATTTTGAGTGTTCAATCAGCCTGCCATGCATGTTTTTGGAATGTGGGAGGAAACCGGAGTACCCGGAGAAAACCCACGCAGGCCCGGGGAAAACATGCAAACTCCACACAGGGAGGCTGGAGCTGGAATTGAACCCGGTACCTCTGCGCTGTGAGGTCGACGCACTAATCACTAAACCACGGGGCCGCCTTACATTTTTTATTGATAGGCTTTTTTTTTCCCTTCTAAAGAAATCAGAATACATAACTCTTGGACTCTTGGATTTTCCACTGGCAACTATCACAAACCTCCTCAGAAGTTGGCAGTGTGAGAGACTAAAATGCACTGCCTGGAAGTGTAAATGAACAACTGGGGAACGAAACCACATTCCAGATGTCTTAAAACAGTGGACAGGATTAAGCTGACAGACAGCTGAGCCTGTTGATACATGAATAAATTGTCCAGGAGCCCTTGTTGGAATTTGATATGGGATAGTGGTCAACCTGATCATCAACAAATAAATGAGGGACCGGATTGGGCCCAGCTGAATGTCTCACCACCGAGGAAAAAAACAGCCGTGGACTGCGGCTGCATCAAAAAAACAGAATGAAACAGAAATCTCTTCAGAACACGGACATTCAACCATCACCTTAAGGTGGGATTCAGCACCAGTGAAAGGGATCGAAGTGAAACATTCAGGCCAAAGAGGAGAGCTATTCGGCCTCAAACGTTGATAATCTATAAATGATGTCAAACACTTTTACAGCAGGAAGAATAAGTGTTTTACCAATGACATGTGGTACAATATCTCTGAGAAAGTCATGAAGATCGCAACTGAGCACCCAACTGTGAAATCTGTAATCATACACACAGGAGCTTTTCATGTCTTGAAACGGCATATTATGGTGCTCCTATGCAAAGTGCAATCTCTGAGTGCTTAGGTGTTTTTCAGTGGACCCCTGCCCACAGTACAATGAGGAGATGAAGGCTTTAACAGATTAATGTCGCTAATAAATGGCTGAATGTGTGTGTTTCTCACTCAGTGAACTTTGACAATTTTCCATTTTTTTGGGAAGACCGACACCTCATCAAAGCAAGATGGGATATTTCAGAATAAACAATGGGTGACTGATTTAAAACATTCTTAGTGTTCATTACTCTGCTCCACTTTCCCAAAACAACAGACAAGACCATGAGGAACAACAGGTAAGGGTGTTTCTCGGGTATCACGCTGAATAAAAAACAGAAACATAGTGAATCTAATACTTGACCCAAACAGATGAGGCCCTATTTTCGTGACCTGTACAACTCTAGCACAAGCTGCAGTGTAACTGTATGCATGGATGATGTTTTCTTTTGTGCCATTGTGGGAGTGAACTCCGATGACTTTTTTCTTGGCCAATCAAAGCGGCTCCACTCATTCCCTTTAAACTTGGCGCAGGAGAGGCAATCACTGGAGACGATGCAGAAGAACGAAGCGTGCAGTTTGTCCGTAAGGAATTGTAAGCAGACATGTCATCTGCAAATAAGATGACATAAAGTTGGCCAGGGATATCACCAGTGGCATTCCGTCAGGGCCAGCAAGGCCTTCTCTGCTGGCCTAAACATTCTCAGAAAAGGAAATTTAATAAATTTCCTTTTCTGAGAATAACATAAATTTAATTTGTTATTTTATTTTCATAAATATGTAAACAAAATTATTCTCTGTATTCTTTACGTCATATTATTTCCACTTAGTCGAGTGGCTTTCAATGTTATTTTAAATAACATTGAAAGCCACTCGATAAATAACTTATTTATTATGGAAGAGTTTTTAACTAATCATATTTCAGCTAGCTTGTGTTGCCAAGTAAATAAATTTGCTCGGGGCCTTCAGATTAAACAAAGCAGGCCCCTGTGCGCTGTAAGTGAACGGGCACAGTCAGGTTGCAATAGCCAATCAGATCACGAGTCTCACACTCGTGATCTGACTCGTCTGCGTGCTACGGCCAGCTACAAGGCCTTAGGTCGAGACTGGCCGTGCGCGTTCGGTGATTGGATTCGCGCCGTTTCTGTTTACTGAGAATTGTATCCTGACTTGTTCAATAAAGATTCTTAAAAAAAAAAAAAAAAGATTGGATTAGCGCTTGGGAGAGCTATCACTGCATTTTAACCTAAAATGGCCGAAGGAGAAGACGTTGATCTGGTTGCAGAACTACTTTCCACACAATTTTCAAGACGGGTCTTTCACGAAAAGCTGGATATTGTGCGAAGAGGTCGCCCAACTCCTGCGCTAGCTAGCCTGTCCCAGCAAGGCGTTTCCTTGCTGGGACAGGCTTTGTCCGTCATTTTCAGACGAGCAATTATGAACGGTACCCGGGGCTCACAGCCTCTGAGAAACACTGCAAATTGTACTGCTGGGAATGCCTATTGCTTGCAACTGACCGGTGCGTTTAAAAACGTTTGGGGACACTCGCGTAGATCTGCAGCTCAGTGAACAGGCACTACATTGGTGAGTAAATGAATTTTATTTTACATTTCTTCTTGTCATTTTATTTCGTTAGTATTAAATTCATGGTAACGAAATAAAATGACAAAGATACAAAAATGTATCAAATAAATCTGCTCACCTGCAATTTATAATGGCGCATTGTAGTCACCTTCGTGCACGGAAGTTCCTTCAATCTCAGCTGCTCAACATTTTCAGTTATTTGCTGTTGTATTGCCGATTTTCAAAATGCAAATGATCTCTTTGCTTTATTTTCAAAGAATAGTTTGTTTTGTTATTGTTTGGTTGGTGTCTTATATGAAACTGCGACATTGCGCAATTTATTGGACAGACTTGTTTAAGATCACACAGCGTAATTTGGGTGGCATTTTATTTCGTATTTTTAAATCATCTTTTTATTTTTGACAATATCTGTAAATTTAGTTTCCTGCTCTTAATTGTGAATGCATACTTGATGGTTTTAAATGCTCCTGAAATTAAGTGCTGCTTGACGAGCCTACATTGTGTATGAATGTGACGTCACTGAAGGCCTAAGATTGAAATGCACGGCCCGCCACTGGATATCACAGATCACAATCGTCTTCTGCCCATATTTTAAAACATAATAAAAATGATGATAATACCGTATTGGCCCGAATATAAGATGGCCCTGATTATAAGACGACCTCCTCTTTTTCAAGACTCAAGTTTGAAAAAAGACTTTTTGAACACCAAATAAATTTTTATACAGAAAATTATTATAGTACATCTGAAACAAATGATTATAACACTATATTTGAGAGAAAAAGCATGTTATTTTGCCTCATTCAAATCTTAATATCTGAACATTTAAATATGTAAACTAAAGTGCATTCACATTCGTAAATGAATGGCTTCTGGTTTTTGAAATATAAATTACATCATAAGTTTTCCTCAGCTGCCGGTTAACCTGGCCGATCTTCGACCCACTTTTCTCCAGATTGTCGCTACGTTTCTCCATTTTCTGTTATCTCTTCTGTTATTTTCTTCTCTTTTCTTTCTTACCGCTATTTTTTAGTTTTCTTCTTCGTGCTACCGCTATTTTTATTTTTATTCTTTGTGACAGGGGTTCACTTTGGCCTGGGGAGCCAAGTTCAGAATTCGCTTCAAGGATATCTGGCGGCATCTAGTGTCGTGAATGGGTATAATGTCTAGACCCCGAATATAAGACGACCCCCACTTTTTCAGTCTTATTTCAATGCCAAAAACACCGTCTTATATTCGGGCCAAAATGGTAATCATGCGTTCAATGAATTTATTTCTTCAAGGATCCACGGGGTTTGATGCATGCTGTTGTTTATGAATGTAACGTGATGCCATCCACCACACATACCAGTGGAGCGCAAAATTTGTCTGCCTGCGCCTTGATAAAATTCGTCAAAATTGCATTACACCACCTTAGACCTGCTTTTACCGAGTCTTAAGTCCGGTCTACTTTCTGTCACTGAATTGTCAGGTGCTCGGAGCATGTGTGAGAGAAACTGCTCGCAGTCCGTTGGAAAGCCCAGAAAGGCACAGTGTGGACTGTGAAAGTCTCAAATGCGGTAAACTAGACTTGCCCCGCAAAAATTAAGATATGCCCATTTTTATGCAGAGTGGATGTGCGTCGGTCTACAAAAATACAGGCTATATAGTCTTCCTTTGCCCCCTGAAGACCACACCTCTTCTATCACCGGATTTATCTTTGACTTCAACCACTTCACCACACAAATTGAATCATCGTGATCACTACAAACACCTCCAAGTCACCCACCACTGGACTTAACTCAAACCTCAACACAAAACTCATTGTCTCCGAATGACTTGCTTCTGGGTTTCACTGACTGATTAAGAGCCTTGTCAGTATTGGAATTCAATTTAACCCACACTAATCCTTCATTTTCTCAACACTTAGTCCTATCTATACTTTGAACCCGCCCATTCCAATACTCACCAATGACTGCTGACTCCCCTTTTCCCCTATGAAGAAACTTAGGAGGTGGAAATATTTTGGGGAAATGAGGCAACGTTCATGGAGACGTCTACTTCAGATGACGTAACATCAAAATAGGTTCAAGGTTTCTTTTTATCCGATAATGGTCTTATTTTGAATGAAGAGAAAATCTCTTACCTCGGTGACAGTTTGGGCTGTCAATTCAGCCTTCCTCGGAACTGTCACTCCTTCCGGAATTGTACAGTTCACACTGCATGAAAAAATCAAATGTGTTTTGCATTTGGGCAAAAGAATCGGAATTGAGCTGCAGTGTGAACATAGTCTAAAACAAGCTCATGCCAACCTAAAACACCTTGGAGGAACAATAAGAACATAATGATTTTGAAATCTTGAACTCAAATGAACTTTTTGATAAATATCAATCAGGTTTCTGACCTCATCACAATCGAGAGACCGCTCTTATTAAGTACTCCAGGATATATGTTTGAACACTGATGCGGGAAAGATGTCTGTTCTACTCTGATTGGATCTCAGTGCAGTGTTTGATTCAGTTGATCATACTATCGGATTGGACAGGTTGTAAACTTGGGTGGGATTAAATGGAACAGTCTATGGTTCAGGTCTTAATTGGAGGAAAGGAGTTATTTTGTGACCATTAAATTTTAAATCTGATCAAATGGCCGTGGCATGTCAAGGGTCTGTCATTTGACCCCTTTTGTTCAGCCTGTGTATGCTACCTTTGGGTCAAATTCTTCAAAAGGCCAATATTGGGTGTCATGGCTTTGTATACAATACAAAATTATATCTATAAATGCCTCCAAGTGACAACAGTTCAATTAAGGTATTTTGTCACCGGCTAAAACAAATGAATCACTGAATGAACCAGAATTCCCATGCATCCATCCATTTTCAACTCGCCTTATCCTGAATGCGGCCAGGCGTTGGGGGTGGGTGCTGGAGCCTCTCCGAACTGTTCTTCAATTAAACAAAAACAAAACAAAGACAATTGATTTTCACAATAAAGAAAATAGGATTGCTGAAAGTAATCACTTAGACTCACCATCTTTAAAGACCAAGGACCAAGTCCCAAAACCTTGGTGTGCTGACTGATTCGTATGTGACATTCAACACTCATATCAAATCAATGAATAAAACAGCCTCCTTTTACCAGTTGAGAAACATATCCATGTTGAAGGCTTGCACACTCCAAGCAGACAAGGTGAAGCTTCTCCATGCTTATACCTCCAGTAGACTTAATTATTGTAATGGTTTTGTGACTGGACTCTCTCAAGAGAACATCAAACAGCTGCAGCGCATTCAAAATACTGCTGCTCGAGTTCTGACCAGAACATAAGTATGACTCTAGTCCTAAAGTCTTTGTTTGTCATTCACTCTCAGTCAGATGCAGATTAGATTCAACACATTCATGTTGACAACTGGTATCTGTGAGAAGATCTGCATTTGTTTATATGTCATACTGTATCGTATCATATCATATATCATGTATCATATCGTGTATCAAATCATATCCTATTCGTTTCTTCCTGTCTGATCGTCAATGACAGATGAGCTGAAACAGACGGAACAGTACAGCGGGCAGATGTTTAGTAGGATTACACGTCTGCTCTCCATTTCTCATTTATCTTCCCTTTCTTACTGTCTTAATGGTGCTTCTCTGCTTTACCGTGTAATGTGTGGTGGTGCCATATAACAGAGGCAAATGTGCAGTCATTTGGAAATTTTTCTGCATTTAGCAGCCATAGAGAGTGTAGTTTAATTCACTACACTGTTCATTAATAGACTCAAAGGATTACAATTTGTGAATTGGGAAGGGATCGAAGGTTTGTAAAGTCTTCCTGCAGCACTCACATTCAAACATTGTGATTGCCTCAGAGAGCTCAGACCAGAGCCTGCCTGGGTCTTTGTCCTATCAGAGAACAGCTGAAGTTGACCTCGGCAACATGTGGACCGCAATAGAATGCAGACAGACACTCCCACTTCCCATCGCCTGACATACTGTCGCATATTGCACCACATCTTAAGGAATCAGTATGCACGTGTCACTGTTAGTTATTCAAAATGTAAAGGATTTGTAATAACCATCACAGAAGCAGAAATGTGTGTATCAGTGACCATATTTATATTCGCACGACAGTAACTTTACAATTCAAAATGATAATTTCTTACACCAGTTTTGCTTTGCTAAGTATCCTTGCATGAACTAAAGAGCACCTGTGAGAACTAGTTGGGGAGATCAACCACATGTGTTTAGGGTGAAGTTTGTATTCTACAAGAAACAAGTAGAGTAACTCTTTTTAATCCTGAGAAACAAAGCTTTTGGAAAACTTAAAAGATGTATTTTTTTGGCCTGTCTCACTTGGATAACGGTATCTCATGCACTACCCTTTCACCAAATATGGAATGAGAGAAACAATATATTATATATAATATAATATACAATGGGGCGGCCCAGTAGTCGAGTGGTTAGCACATTGACTTCACAGTGCAGAGGTACTGGGTTCAATTCCAGCTCCAGCCTTCCTGTGTGGGGTTTGCATGTTCTCCCCCGTGCTTGCGTGGGTTTTCTCCGGGTACTCCGGTTTCCTCCCACATTCCAAAAACATGCATGGCAGGCTGATTTAACTCTCCAAAAGTTGTCCCTAGGTGTGAGTGTGAGCGCGAATGGTTGTTTGTTTCTGTGTGCGCTGCGATTGGCTGGCAACCGGTTCAGGGTGTCCCCCGCCTACTGCCCGAAGACAGCTGGAATAGGCTCCAGCAACCCCGCGACCATAGTGAAGATGAAGCAGTTCGGAAAATGAATGAATAAATGAATAATATACAGGGTTGCAATTTTTGAACATACTATACGAAAGAGGAGAGAATCCACGTGTCCTTTCACCGCTGGAAAAGAGACGTCATGCTCAAAATGCACACACGTCTGCTCCAAGCTAAGTTTGAAAGTAACCACGAAGCTGTGGAAGCTTCGTGTTTTGACAAATGTGAAAGAAAGACACGAAGCATTGATGAAAAAAAGAGATTGGTTCAGTTCACTTCTCCCGTCCCATGTAAATCCGCTTCATTTCCAAGCGGCGACTCTCGGTTCCAAATACGCATCGGCGCTCTGCGCCAACGCTCCTCTCTCCTCATCCTCAACTTCAAGCCATCCATCCAGCCGCACCGACGTCGACTGTCCAACAGCGCTGACGTCTCCACTGAACAAAACGGGGTTGTGAAAAATGCTGCCCATTACAGGCGCAAAAAACACAAGCGCCCCAGGTCTGTCCAGCACCGACAGTCAATGGCGCCGACATTCCTCCCAATCAAAATCTGTGCTGGTACAGGCGTGCTGCCGAGAAGGCGCAACCACCACTAGAAGAGGTGTGGTCTTCAGGGGGCAAAGGAAGACTATATAGCCTGTATTTTTGTAGACCGACGCACATCCACTCTGCAAAAAAGCAAGGCTCTTGAAGAGCACTTGCAGAAGGCTGCCTACTGGGGCGCCTCTTGGAATAATGGGAGCAGCATGCGTCTTTAATGAAGTCTCAATTACAGTTCTGATTTTTGGGGTTTGAATCTCGGGTTGGGCCTTCCCGTGAGTAGTTTTAATGTTCTCGGGGGGCTTGCTTGTTTCTTTTTTGTTTTTGTTTTTTTGTTTTTATTGGGGGGGGGGGTACTGTGCCCTAATCCTACATTCCAAAAACATGCACTCAAAACTGTCCATGTGGAATGCAATGGAAGTGTGAATGGTTGTTTGCCTATTTGTGCCCCTCAGGTGGCTGGCGACCACTCCTGGGGTGTACCCTAGGTGGACCTCGCTCGAAGTCTGATTGGGTCCCGCCCACCCATGACAATAATGGTGACAAATGGTTGATATTTCTTCACCGTTTCAAAACATCTGTGTTCATGTGGACATGGCCTGAATGAAAGAACGGGTGTGAAACAGCGATGTTAGATTAATTGTATTTCATTTATCGTTCTCTGCTTTTAGATGTACAATGAATGTACTAGTGTGACACTACAAGGACTTCATTTACATACATAGCTTGCAATCAAAGTAGTTTATCATGCTGAAGAAACCAGCTTGTTTCTGTTCGCTGCCTTGAAGTTAAGATACCAGCCTCAGGACGGCGCGGCCATAACGCATCCACAGCTGCTATCACAAACCAACCGTCAGCATGACTCCTCCAATTACCAAGGAATACATTGTGTGTTTCCCCACCTCTTCAGAGGTTTGTGTATTAGGACACTTCCTAAAACAATAAAAGTGGGGGAGACGAGTGAAGTGTTTCCAGAGCTGTTCGGAGATTGTAATGGATTACACTCGTTCACTCTCCTTGTGCACAAATTAAAGACAATTCTGCTTGACTCCTAGTTTCTGTTGTGTTTTTCAAAGTTTGTCTTAAGGGTCTGATTGCCTGACAAGCGAGTTGACTGCAAACGTACATCACCAAAGTGTATTGTATTTTCACAAATATTGATTTGTATTGAAAATGTCCAAACAATCTTTGCACAGGCAGCGCCATGGATTTCCTCACTATCTGCGTTTTCTTTGGCCCTCATACCCATATCCTTTACCACCTATCCCAGCTGACTTTGGTTGACTGGTCACCAGCCAATCACAGGGCAGATAAAGACAAAAAAAAAAACAACATTTGCACTCACATTCACGCCCATGGACATTTTAGAGTCTTCACTCGACTCATTAAATGCCAAGAACAATTTAAGTTGTCTATTAGAAGCACAACGTTCCGTGCCAAGGTCGAGTATGTGTCATATATGAAAAAAGTGCAACAATGATGTTGGAAAAAGATTAAGATGACAAGGTCATCACGTGAACAGCCACAAATAGCTGACAGAGCCTTCCTGGTGTGTTGGAGTCAGTCCTGTGTTTGTACCACAAAATAGTTTATTATTTTGCAATCAAAAGCCTTTCCTAAATGTTGAATTAGCTGAATCGAATGAAACCACTGTTCAGATGTTAGAAATGGCACTAAAGGAAAATTATTCACAGTCACTGTTTTGACTGATTTGTTTGTTTGCACAAAAAGCTATTTTTCTCCAGATATTGGTCAAAGCGCCTGAATATCTTAAAACATACCTATGTTCGACTGCTGATTACTAGACACTGGAAAAACGTATAATCACTTTTTTTTTTTTGTTAATGTTGTACCTACTGTGTGAAACTACACTATATTCTGTGGGTTTTCAAAATTCAGCCAAAATACCGTGTTTTCCGCACTATAGGGTGCACCAAAAAGTCTTGCATCTTCTTAAAAGCTCACCGCGCGCCTTAAAAGCTGGTGCGCCTTGTGTATAGTCATTACGGTAATATGTCGACCCCAAAATGGCTCCTTGCTGGAGACATACTTACAATGTTATTCTGTAACTTGCTGTTGGTTCAGTGAACTGTGTCGCTGCTTTATTAAATACGTTTTTGTTGCAGCTCTGAAAGAAGGAGAGCTGTGGTGTTGTTTTTTTTTTTTTAAAATGCACACTTAATTAATGGTTTTCACAGTCTCAAAGTCTTTTGTCCATCTCCGTGCCTTCTGTTTCCGTTCGACTCGAGAGGCATTCATGACCGCCTCGGAAAAACGTAAAGTAACGATGCCTTCAATCAAACTACGAAAATTACAAATAATGCATCAAAACAGAAAATCAAGCCAGGAAATCACAAAATAAATTCTCTAGCCCCCCCGACAGAATTTATTTTGTAATTTCCTCGTTTGTGAATACACAACAAAGGAATAAATAACAAAAACTTCTGAGACAGTCCAGTCTCCAACATTTAACTAACATCTGATCGTTCTCTTGGAGCTATGATCAAGGAAATGCCAAGGGGAGTTGGGGTGGGTGGGGCTATAGAATTTATTTAGTGTGATTTCCTCGCTTGATTTTCTGTTTTTATGCATTATCTTCAATTTTCATAGTTTCATTGAAGTACTGTAATTGTTCTTTTGCGTTTTTCGAAGGCAGTCATGAACGCCTCTCGAGTCGAAAGGAAGGAGGGTAGTAGTCTAGTGGATGCATTGTAGATTGCGCCTTATAGTCCAGTGCGTGCAATATATGAAAACATTTTTAAAAAATAGGCCATTCATTGAAGGTACACCTCATAATCCAGTGCGCCTTTTAGTGCGGAAAATACGGTACTCGAAAATTGCTGCCACTCTTGGGCTGTGATGAGCGTAAATGACTGCCATTGAATGAAGTACAGTAACCTAACGTGCATGTTTCTGGAAAGCGGTCCTAACCAAAAATAAACTGGGAAAAACAATATCAGGACAAACAGAGCATTATAAACCTGAGATTCAGACTGTGAATCTCAAAACCATGAGGCAGACGTGCTAACCACTAGGACACGTTATGAAATATCTTACACTAACATCCAAACATGTCGCTGAGTTCCAATAGCTCACTGAGGCGACATGCCGGAATTTGTCAGTTTGTCCAATAGTGTGACCATCAGAACGATATTACACAAACTGAATGTGCTGCATTTTTTTTTTGTGGGTAACCCTGGATGACAGCCATGTGAAAAGCACAGAAACACAAACTTAAACGAATGCTCCCTGAGCCTACTGCTGAGTGTGAAACACCTTGCAAGGTTCCTGCCGGGCTGTTTCATGATTTCATGTGTCTCACCCACGTTCATGGCATCACAATCAGATTTAAAAACAAGATAAGAAAGCATTGTTTTTTAACATCTAACCAAGAGCGGTTGGGCTCAGATGTGACCCTAAACTGTCCTTCTGCTTTGAAAAGGCACTTTATACACTGGACACATGCTGGCAGCAAGGGCCGTGCTTGACTTCCTTCCACGTCAGGAAAAGGTTATCTATGACTATTTCTGTCGTTGTCACAATAAATGCATACAAACTACAGTATTTGTTGAGGAAAAGAAATACCAACAGTGTCGACAAATAGGCCAGTTTTGAGCAGTTTTACAGTGTATCTTCCTCCAGTACAGAGTGTGCTGTACTGTACCAGAAAAGATTGTCTTTGCCTCTACCCTCTTTACGCCTCCTCCTGAAAGAGAAAAGATCTTCCAAGATATATAGATTTGTTTATTTGTATGTACAAGCCAAAAGCTATTTAGATCCTATTTATATACAGAAACATAAGCCCCTTCATGTAAAATCCCCCTTGTCCAGAGACAATGCATCTTTTGCCTGAGGTAGAGGCATTATGCGACAATTCAAATACTTGATTCATTACCCACAGCAGGCAGTCTTTGCAGTGCTATGCTGAAGTATAATTCACTCTCTGGGTTAATTTTTTTATACACTAATCCACTACTTTGACACACAACATCAACATCGTCACAAGCTGAGAAATCATCACCATCGTCATCACCATTCTCATCATCCTCATCATCCACCTCCTTCATAACATCACAATCCAGCATCACTGTAGCAGATGCACTGATATACAGTATGTGTCCTCCTGCAGTCTCTGGGTCTCCTTCCTCCTTTGGTCCATCACCATGACGATGGGAGCCGGTTTCATGAATGCAGTCACTAGGCAACCAGCAGCAGCAGAACCCTGCTATCATGTAAAAGGAAGAGCAGAGAGCCTGATCCAGTGTTGTTCTGCACTCTGCCTGCCAGTTTACTCTTGGATCTATTAATATGTTGAATTTGTATTCAACAAAATCTTCTTATATTAAACTCACTCAAATTAGACTGACAGAGAGACCGCTATAGTGAAACAAATATGGTTACAGTCAACAAAATGTGATCGCTATGATGCTGTCACAGTTGGTTGTATATTTACATCAAGAATTGTCTCGATTTCCAGTGAGTCAATTATTATCTCAGCACAAGTACTGGAAGCATGTTAGTATATTTAGTGTTAAATCAAGGCACCTCTACTTCATAGCAAGTCTTATTTCAAGGGACCAACAAAGGACAGAGCACCATGTATGATTAAACAAATGCCCAAAGATGAAGCACATCAGTCTACAATTTAGATGACGAATTGAGCACTCAAATGCAATTGAATGTCAAGGTGCTGGAAGGTATTCTTCTTTTTTTTTCCCTTAAGAATAAAATAATCAGGCTGATGAATCTGACAGGATAGCTAATTGTTTTACTCTGCGTGGGAAAATACATTAGATGTTGAGAGAGAAGACCACAGAAATAAATCATCCCAAAAACAGAATAATGGACAGTTTTGAAAAATGATATTAAATGAGGCTTGTCAGAAGCAAGAACAAGGCCCAGCTAGAAATATGTATTAATAGACTCCTTCTATGAGGCAGTGTAGACAGAGGACATTTGAAATGTGTTGCAATGAAGATGGTAATGAAATATTCCCTTTGATAGAAGAAGCCTTTTGTTGCTCTCGTGTTGCTTTAGAGCCTTGCGAGTCAGAGAGAGTTACAGCACTGGAGCTAATCCAACAGAAGTGTTACCAGACTACAAACTGCAGCACCAATGGAGACAAACCATTCGGCGGACACAAGAGGGATGCATCCAACTTGAACTAGTACTATAAACTATGAGGCACAATGGCAATTAAGCTCCATAACAAGTGAAGACAAATATATTAGCTGATAATACAAAAACTCAAAAGGTGGAATGATTTACCATTTAACATGTGTGCATGAAAAAAACACAGTAGAAACCTTGTTGGTTTCGTTTTGAGATGGGTTTAATTAAATTGCATCACGCACACACACACACACACACACACACACACGCACACACACACACACGCACACACACACCCTTCTTGCAGTCGTGGTTGCTTCTTTGTATGTTCAGAAAGGACATGTGAAGTGAACCTTTTGATGTGTTTAAGAGATATGTACACAGATGTACACTGTTTATCTGCCCAATGCCTATTCCTTCTGCAGCCTGTTGCAACGCCAAAAGAATGAATGACCATGAGAATTAATTTGGGCCATAAACATGCAAATGCCCATGATGGATGCTGGACAAGGAAATTGAGAATTTCATAGGTTATCGTCACCATTATTTAGTGGTCCCTTCCTGGATCATACATTATGCACCAATTGATATTAGTTGTCCATGATTCTTGTATGTCACTTATCCTACCCATGCTCAATTTAAAGAACAAAATGGTGCAACATCCGGAATTCTATGCAATCTGTCACAATGTCGCCTCTCATCAACTCATTTCAATAAATGTATTTGTCTTACGTTGCAAAGTAGAATAGTTATCCATCTTCAGGCTGCAAGTGGCAGTTGCAATTCTCGGAAAAAGAAGGGAGAAACAACGGGGGTGCGGGGCGGGGGGAGACAACCCTGTCGTGGTCCGTAGAGAGACGCGTTTGTTGGATCAGTCAGACGAACCAAGCAGGGGTGACTCTCAGACAGGTACCTTGACCCAGTCCACCAGCCGCATCTTTAACGCCCCCGTAGCCAGAAAGCGGAGATGAGCTCATCAGTCCGGCTCGTCTTCAGCATCGCTCGGTGGTTTAAATCCAGTCAGTGTCGCCAGTCAGATGCCTCCGGTCAGTAAATTAAATGGAGATAAATGATTACACGGTGCCCACCGTGCATCCATGAAAGACAATTCAAGATGCACCAAAGAGGAGGAGATATATTATGGAACCCAGCGCGGGAAAAAGCTATGTCCTTCTGCGCGAGTCCGCTGCATTCAGCGGGAGCGTTTCTTCCCATCTATCTCCCTGAAAGGAAGGGGAGGAGGGAGCGGGAAGATGGATGAAGATGGAACGAGGACGTGGAAGGTATGTTAGAGGGTGAGCGTGCACCATGTGTGCGCCAGAGAGAGAGCGAGACGGGCAGGGGTGGGGGCATCGCTGAACAAAAAAGAATCCATCTTTTCCAGTCTTGGCGACAAGTTGGAATCAAATTTCCTAAGGTGAGCATAACTTTCACATACTGTATTTGATGTAAAAAAAATGCCTCATAACTTGGTTTCTACTTCACATTGTTTAAAATGGATTGGAAATAGTTGCATTTCGTGTGACGTCAGGTGGTCACATGGGCTACACCACTTGGGTTCATTTATGCAGTATTTAACATGTGGTTGAAGATGTACGCAGCGGGAGTGACGAGCTGCATGTGATTTTTTGGGGGGGTTTTTGGACTGGTGAGTAGCGCAGCTGACTCCATTCAATCTAAAACATCAGGCTACACGAATGTAGCCCAATTTTGAGCTGACAGACGTCTCGCACAGACTAACATCATGTCACGTCGCCGATTTTGAGTTGTATTGACGCGTCCTCAACCGTGTAGTGTGACATACTCAACAATTGGTCATGAGGCATTTGTGATGACGAAAGTCTGGCGTATGAGAATTTTTATTTGTCTTGTCGCATAGTGTGACATGTCCTCCGTCGTCCTTCAATTCGTTTTATTGACCAAGAGGAAGACAGTTGCCCTCCTACTATGACAAGAGACTGGGCGTGACGCATTCAACTACAATGTGGTGTAAAATATTGAGAAAGTAAAGTGAACAAAAGGGGGAATATTAATGCATTTGTAACATTCTGAGGATGGATAACATTGTACTTCCTGAGGCTGTTGAGGAAGCACGGCCTGCCACACGACGTGCTAAGACAGTTCGACACGGCAGTCATCGAATCAATCCTGTGTTCTTCCATCACAGTTTGTTTTGGGGCCGCCAGAAAAAAGGACAAAATCCAACTGCAACGGACAGTTAGGACGGCGGAAAAAATCATTGGTACCACCCTACCCACTCTTGAGGATTTGCACACTGCAAGAACCAAGACAAGGGCACGGAAAAATCCTACTGGACCCCGCGCACCCTGCCCACCACCTTTTCCAGCTACTCCCCTCAGGCAAGCACTACCGATTCATGCACACCAAATCCAGCAGACACTTAAACAGCTTCTTCCCTCTAGCCATTAACTCCTTAAACAGTAACCCAAATCTACCTGCATAGTGGCTCTTTGCAATTTTGCACAACCCTGTGGAACAGCATTACCACTATAATCATTGTAGCTCCAGCTCTGTATTTACTTGAACCCTTGTCACTGATCTATATACCACAGCACCAGACACTTGAAAGCACTCAAGGACATCTGCATAATTGCACACTTGTTGTACCACAAATACTGCTACTGGTCACTTTAAAATGGTGCAATGATTTTCTGCACCAACTGTACAACTGTTAGTATTGTATTCTATCATTGATTACTTTAGCTCTGCTTGATACTTTGCACATTGCCTCACAGCTGTCATTGGGTGGTACCACCACACAACGGTACACATTACGGAATGTCCTTCCATACTTATTTGTCATGTCCTTGGTTATGATGATACTAGTGCAGCCTGTACTACCGGAGACAAATTCCTTGTGTCTTCTACATACTTGGCCAATAAAGATGATTCTGATTCTGATTTCAGCTCATGCTACTTTAACAAATACAGTGGTACCTCCACTTACGAACGTCTCTTCATACGAAATTTTCAAGTTACGAAACGCCTCAACAAATATTGCCTCTTGTTATGAAAGAAATTTCAAGATATGTAAATAAATGTAAAAATACAGTATAGGCTCCGAGTCACAGCTCCAAGTTTCCTGAACACAACATACTTCTCGCTGCTCTGCCATTGGCTATTACCAAGCATCTTCCTGGCACCCCATTGGCTAAGAGGGACTTCTAAATACTGTAGATCGATATGTGTCTATGCAGCGACCTCGTCATTTGTCCCTCGGTCCATGAGGCCCTCCGATAGTTTTACGTAAATGTGAATCACCCAGAAAAAGTGTTCATCATCCCGGCGAGCACTCTCTCTGCTGATGTTTGCCTTGGACATTTTCGAAGGATTGTTTAAAGCAGACAAATGCAAACGTCCTTGGATCAGTTCTTTCCAATAAGCCAGGAAAAAAAAACACTTCTGAGAGAGAACATGAACTAAAGAGGACAAAAAACGATGAGGATGCAGTTAAAAATTAAATGACCATCATTTTTATTCTTTACTCTCTTGTTTGTTTTTTACATTATGCACAACTCTCAATTATTGTGCAATAATCTAATTGTAACATGTATTTGTTAAATTTTTTGATGCATTTTTATGCTTTAGAAAACATTCATGTCTGAATTCTGGGGGGCTTGGAACAGATTAGGGCATTTACATGGAAAACACATCTTTACACTTTTTTACTTTTACTTTACTAAAATTTTCTAGCGAAGAAATTTCTTTCAGAACCAATTAATTTCGTAAGTAGAGGTACCGCTGTATAAGGCAGGGGTCCCCAACCTTTTTTGTCCCACGGACCGGTTTATGTCAGACAATATTTTCAGGGACCGGCATTTAAGGTGTGGCGGAAATAATACAACAAAATAATATGGTATGAGCTGCATGAAAACTGTGGTGTTTTCGAAATATAATAATAAACACAAGGAGCGTCTAATCTGGCCGCAACACTCTGATCGCTATGGTAATGTTTAATGCCTTCAAAATACGATACAACCTCACACAGGTAGCATGTCGGAAATAGCAACAGTGCTACTGTGGCGATCTCAGAATATTCAGCCATAACTTTCATCCAGTTGTCTCGAACGTACTTTTAAGGCCGCCGTCATTTGCGATATCCAGCAGTTTTTTTACTCATTTGCGAGCTCTGGCATTATCTTTTTAGCGTAATCGGTCACGTGACGGAGAAGCGTGGCTTGACGTGTGTCAAGCGTGACACAGACGGATGTAACGGCGAATCCGGTATTTTTTCAAAATAAAACATCTTTGGTCTTCCGAAATAAATAAAACGGAATTCAGGCAAGTTCTTTCTGTGCGGCCCGGTACCAAATGCTCTGCGGACCGGTACCGGTCCACGGACCGGCGGTTGGGGACCCCTGGTATAAGGGATATGGGTCCTTGGAATACATGTGTCGCCAACAAGTGATGTCATCGGCTGTAGAAGTTGCCGCCCTAGTTTCCCGCCAGTTCGTCGCCAGGCTCGGTAGGAGAAGGTTGCATATTACAGTCTCTCTAGTTTCCTGGTCTACATGACTCATTTTGTGAGGTGAAGTGCACATGATTCTGCAGTTTATGTGTGCCCAAGCAGACCTGCTACAGGGCTTGCTAACTTTCTTTTTTGGTGCGCGCGCGTGTGTGTGTGTGTGTGTGTGTGTGTGTGTGTGTGTATGTGGAAATAAACAGTATTTTTGATACACCAACAGTGGCGTGGATGTAGAATTTTTGCCTCTCGTTTTTTTTTCTCGTCATCTTACTGACCTGAAACATTGGACTACCGTACATTTGCAGAACGAGAAGCTGATTAGCAATTGTGTGATGTCATTGAACAAATTTGTTGCCTCATTCTTTTTGGAGAATAGGCATCCATACCACCCTCTCCCCACCATCCAGAAACGAGTCCGCAATAAGGCTATTGTCCAAAATGTAACGTGTAAATAAGATGGAATTTAATCTAATTGAAGTGTTTGTGGGAAAACTTAATACCTGCAGTATCTATGTCCGTGGAATTGTCACATTCTTCCCACACATTCTGGAAGACAAGGCATCACCAACGTGATGTATTGCGTTACAAAAACGCATTTGGTCATTTAGGCCCACAGGAAATGGACTTGAGTATGTAATGGGAATTGCTTTGTGTCCATATTCTCTTATCTCTTTTGCTGCCATGGGATTATGAAGGTTGCCCAGAAAGACTGCAAGACCACTCACCACCTGAACAGCTATCAGGAGATGAATGTATGTCCATTGAGTGTGAAATGTTTGTCCAACCAGCCAGTTGTCAAAAGGTCAAAATGAAGGCAACGTACAGGGAGATGCCACACTATCTGGACCAGGTGTAAGTGTCTTTCCAAATATGCAATATCTACAGTGAAAAACTATGGAACTGAATACCATAATGGAATGCTTTTATATGTGGGTAGTGAAAATGATTTCCTACTTTCAGGAAAATTGTAAACGCCTTCATGACGATAAGGCATTACTTTTGACGGTAGAATTGGGGAGGATTTCTTTACTGTCATTGATGTCTCTAACCTGATATTTTTTATTGGTATGATGGGCAGTTTTCACATGAAAAGGATGAAAGAAGATACATTGTTGCCCTACTGTTGTTTTTGTAAGAGCTGTCTGAAATGGATTTAATGAAAGAAAACAAATGTGTTTTATTTAAGGTAGTGAGGCATGGGATACTTTCCCTACACTATATAGTTTTGGCATGAATTTGAATTTGGCATATTTAAACATGCAATAGTCTCATTTTTGCCGCACTGTCGACACTACACTTTGTTTCTTGAACACACATTTGAGAGTTGAATTTCACACTTTAATAACTAACACTGGATAGTGTGGATGCATATCAACACTTTGCTGGTGTTAAAATTAACAGCCTTTGATGTTGAATTAACACCAACAGATTTGTAATTTACAAAGCTGTACATATTGCACTATGATTCAGCCCTTGGCGAACACAAAAAATAGGCTAGCTTCACACCGTAGCTCAATTCCTAATTTATTTTTTTTTTTTTGCCCATATGCGACATGTATCAGATTTTTTCATGCAGTGTGAACAGTACAATTTCGATTTTTTTCAAATCCGACCTGGGCCTCTTTTGTATGTGAATATAAAACAGCCTGCAATTGGTTCGAGATTAGTTCAAGGTGCACCCGTCCTACTGCCCGAAGAAAGCTGGGATAGGCTCTAGGACTCCCACGGCCCTCGTGGATTAAATAATGGATGGATGGATGAATGCAATGTGTCTGCACTATGAATGCTCATCCGCATACATCCGACCTATACGTCAACATAAGCCCAATATGTGGGCGGGAGAGAGTGCTAGGGGGACTACTGACATCGTCTGTGAATCTGCAAAGTTTTTATGAGTAACAGGTGTTGTCTTTACATTTGACTTTAATGTAATCCCACTTGAAATATGAAGTGGACCTTTCTGATGATAGTAGTAATTCTGCCAGGAAGACGGTTCATTTATTACGTGCGGCAATGACGTGACGTAATCTTTAGAAGATTGATTTCTATTCAATTCATTTCTACCCTCTCCCGCCTCACTACTCTGCGATATGAAATGATAACATTAGTGCCTATGTACAAGACCAAACAAGTATTTAGTTCCACAAACACTGCCACGTGATGATAATTCCTTCTTTTTTTCTTTTTCTTGTAACTCACTCTATGCCATACTTTGCGTGCATGCATGTCACAATACGTATGCATTGCGTACACATTTTAAGCCGCATTTGTCTTTTGAAATATAAACAAGTACATTAAAAAAAATCCTGCCCTGTAGTTTGAACATAGCCAGACAAGATGAGATTCTGTGCCTTCAATTCAAGCACCACCCACCCCGTGCTGACAACTAAGTTTGTGCCCATTTGTGCCTATCCAGCTGACTTGGGCTGAGTTGTAAGGTATAATCTGGACTATTCGCCAATCAGTCGCAGGGGATAAACTAGTACCGTAAATTCCGGATTACAAGCCGCTACTTTTTTTCCACACTTTCAACACTGCGGCGTGTAATATGAAGCGGCTTTTTAATTTTTTTTTTTTCCATCGCGGGAAAAACATGGACCAATAAAATGAATGAGTCTTTCACTGAGGTCCAATGAGATTGTATGACTAATCACAACTTCCGCTCTTTTTGCCGAAGCGGGGGAAAAATGTGTTACCCGGCAACAGTTGACCAATAAAATGAATGAGTAGTACACAGGGGTCCAATGAAATTGTATGATTACCGGTAATCACAACTTCCTTATTTCAGTCTTTCTTCTAACCCTGATCAACATGGAGAATGCCAGACGAAAAGCATATGATGCAGCTTTTAAACTAAAAGCGATCACTCTGGCAGTTAAAGAAGGAAATCGAGCTGCTGCCCGTAATCTTGGCATAGACGCACGACGTTGTGTCAGCAGCTCCCTCCCAATTACGAGGACAAACTTGCTTCGTTCCGCACATTCACACAAACAAAGATAGCGGAGAATTCCATCAGCCCAGATGAAATAATAACTATGGACGAAGACCCTCTGACATCTGATTTGCCTCTCTCACTCGGACTGTAAATAAAAAAGGTGACTCCCCCGTCATACTGAAAACAAGCGGCCACGAGAGAACACATTTTACCTGTGTTTTGAGCCGCGCAGCATCGGGCCTAAAGCTGCCAACGATGATCATTTTTAAGCGGCTGACTATAGAAATAATTTCATATATCTTTTCCCATTTATATGATTTGCATTATTCTATTTAAAGCCTAGTGGGCTGCAGTATTTCTCCTCGTAATTACGCAAATGCGCATCAAGATCTCTCTTTGTCTGGCCTCTTATTATGTGTTTCAGCGTAATTTTGTTGTGCAAATGCATTTATCATGCTCATAAAAATATGGAGATTATTTTAACCTTAAGAAATGTTGCGTTTTTTTTCTGCGGGGATTCAGCAGGTGACCGCGTCTGCGGCCTCACCCGGAGGCCCTCCAGGCGGCAGGGGCGCAGAAGCAAAACCCCGCCTACTCATTGGCCAGCGGTTTATAGTACGGTGCTGCGCATATAATAAAACAAAATTTTTCTTCATAAATTTGAGCATGCGGCTTTTAATCAGGTGCGGTCTGTAGCCCGGAATTTACGGTACTCACATTCAGACCTGTGAGCAATTTAGAGTCTTCAGTTAACCTAACATACAGTACATGTTTTTGGAATGAGGCAGAGCACCTACACAAGCAACATACAAACTCCACACAGGTTGCCCAAGCCATTAGTTGAACCAGGAACATTTTAAGTTCTGAGTGTAACTGACATAATTACACTTTCGTGATTCCACAAGTAGGCATGTAGGTTGTATCATGACATAAGCACTAGGCATCAAAAATTGAAATAAAAATACAATCAATTAATAAACAAGCAAAAAATACCCACTGGCCTTTGCACCTACAGGAGGTGTAAATGGAAGAAAGACAGAAGACAAAAAAATACCTTGAGGTTTTTGGAGAATGTGTAAGTGAATTTTTGTCCATTTCCCCAAAGAATATTTTTGATTTCAGAGGTTACTGATTTTGGATGAAAAAAATCTGTCTCACAATATTTGCTGTATTGATCTCAAACGTATTTAAGCCCACGTTCCTCTAACAGTCTTGAAAAAAATGCCAATGAATTAATTGATGAAGAGGTGCAGCGGGTCTCATTATTTATGATCATTTGGCAAACTAGGAAATCCTGTTTTTGTGGTTTGCTTCATTTGATCTAGAAAGTATATTTTAGACACAAAACATGTGCTTTAAACATAAAAACAAATAGAAATGTTAAAAAAAATGAGAGCAACACACACAAAAAAAAAGAATAAAAATGTGATTAAATGTAGATATCGTGGATGACCAAAAATGTCTTTTTCACAACAAAGCTTCTCTGTACTAAAATGTACGGCTTTAAATCTGACACATGCTCCACTGCAATCCCGTGTCACATGATGTGAACAGCTGAAGCCGCCGAATCCTTCTTGACATTTATTCTGGATAATGTCAGACCAGCAATATTTGCTCTCTGCTTGGTGAATATCTTCAGTATGCCTCTAATTCCCACTTTGGATGAAGGGATGCCTCGAGCTATGATAACACTGATGACAGCATCAGAATTATTTCCTTTAGCTCCGCACACTCTTCCACAAACACACATTTCATTTTCACCTAATACTTAAGAAGCCTTTTTTTAATCTTATATAAAAAGAAATGATTGGCCATTTTTAACTGTCAAAGTACAGTGGAATCACCAAGGTTGGACAAAGCATTTTCTGGGGTGGTGGTGAGGAGGTAAACTCATGCAAAGTTCATGAGTGGTCGGTTCCAACTGCTGCAAAAATAAATTGGTCAGAAACACATGGCTGGAGAGTTGATAGTCTGCTTCTTGACGATCTTCAGGGTGCCCTTCAGCAAGGCCTCAAGTTTGGCAATGATAAAAAAAATTATTTGCTTGTCAATGAGTGAAGTAATCTGCGACTGTCTGGCAACCGGTTCAAGGTGTCCCCCACCTACTGCCCGAAGACGGCTGGGATCAGCTCCAGCACCACCCGCAACCCTTGTGAGGATAAAGTGGAACAGAAAATGGATGGAAGAATGAGTTAAGTAATGTCTGATATTATTCTTGATCGTTATATAAGAATAAAACCAACTGTTGCTTAATAAAACTAAAATAAGACGATTACTGACTGTTTGGCTCGTGCATGTAGAATTCCATTCCTCTTTTTCCATGTTGCAATAATTCAATTCCCTGTTGTACTGGCGTTAACATTTTGCCATTTACTATCACCAGTCGCCTTACAAAAACAGATATTTTTCAGTCCTTTATATCATCAGTCTGATTTTGATCGTGGACAACATCAGAGTTACGGTAAAACCATATAAATGTCGACACTCCAAAACATATGATGGGCTCTGCGTTGACATCTTAAATTGTTGCCCACCAATGGATAATGATGATGATTGCATGATGGTTTTGTCAATATTTAACACTTTCATGCACCCTGTAACCTGATAACATGGTAAGATGTCCACTGTATGATCAGGTCTTAAAAAGTGAAAATAGTAAAATAGTCCTCAATTGATAGTGGAAGGGCAATTTTTACTTATTTTTTTAAGAGCATATACCCTTCCCAAAAATCTGCTCATGCCTATTGATTTACCGGACCATGCCACGCCACCGGTACTTTTAAGACCCCCTCAATTTCACACTTTCAGTGAAAAAGCAGAGTCCAGGGACTCTGACATGGGCTCTCCTATCCCTGGGGCTAAGGTCATTGAGGTTTTTAAACATTTCCTCATTGGCAGGACCCCAGCAGTGGCTGAAATCCACCCAGAGTTCCTCAAAGATGTAGACACGGTGAGGCTCTTTTGGCTGACATGGCATGTATAGTACATGGAGGAAAGCGCTTATGGATTGGACACCCAGATGAGCTGGATGAAGTGGCTGAGGAGAGGGAAGTCTTGGCATCTCTGCTTAGGCTAATGCCAGAACAACCCGATTTAAGGGGAAGAAGAGAGAAAACATCCTGCTCACTGTATGTGTCATACTATTTTTTTCATTTGCCAAAGTTGCTGTGGTGCAAAAGGTAAACAAAAAGTGCATCGAGTAGATCTTATTGTTTTAGCCTGTGTGTAGATTACAGTCGTGTTTCAAAATTTCATGTTCATTTGTCTCCATACTGTGATGTTTTATTGCCTCAGAAAAAAAAAAAATTGCCTTCAGCAAGTAGCATGGTTGACAGCAAACAAGGTCGACTTTTTACATACCCAGAAATGGTTGGACAACAAAACATTTTTATCTTGTTTTTTTTTTATTATATCAAATATTGTTGCATTTGATCAAGTATTAAGTTCCTGCTTATTTTATTTTTCCCATGTCATACTAATATTTGATTGAGACTTTTAAAAGAATAAAAACAAATAATCAATATCACGAAGTTTTTAATCAGTCGATATGCTCTTCTATTGATCAAACAGTTAAACAAAATAAAAAGGCTTTAATTAGAAATCACATTTGCTGGAAAGGATACATATACTTGCTACCACTGTTAATGCTTTGCTAATAAAGGCTAATGAAATCAAATTAACCCTAACAAAGCTCTGCCTACAGCAATATTCCTGTTTATTTGCATGGGGCCGACAGCAGAATGTGCCAGTATCCACATTACTAATATGCAAGTTTGTGAAAAAAAACTTTTTTTTATTTTTTTATTTCTTTTACACAACTGTACTCGAAAACTGTGATTATCTGGCTACCAGTCCAGGTTATACGAAGACCCGCATCCAAAGTCAGCTGGAATAGTCTCCAGCTCACCCCACAACGAATGAGCACAGGCACGATTTAAAAATAAAATAAAATAATGGATGGTTGAACCGGAAAGCATAACAACTTGTAATTATTGTAGGGTTTATAATATAGCATGAAAAATGTCTGTTCTGCAGACTTGACAATGTGTGTGTGTGTGTTTTAATAAGGTTTGGAATAGGATTGCACGGTATGCGAGTTCTAATTTGGTACCTCTCTCATGGATAGTATTCTATCTATCTGTCTAGCACGCCACTGACATCAATCAACACATTTCCATCTCTTTCCTTAATCACCCTAACCTGGTGTACTGTACATCCATTCCATCTGTATTGCTCAGTCTGGCCAAGCCGTAAAAATCATTCTCACTTTCTTTATTGTCCAACCTGGCATATATGACATCAAATGCCTCTGTTTGATCTTTGCCATGTCCACTTTTGCCCCATGTCGCATCTGTCCTTGTTGTCATGTCTCCTCTCCTGATTCCTTTAAGTGTCCCACTTCTTGTTAGCTAACTGATTTCCTTCTAGATGCCAAAAGATATTCCAAGTATTCTCCAGCCTGTCTTTTGGATCACTTTGGCTGTCGGGGTCAAGTCTTCTAGACCAGGAGTGTCAAAATCATGCTTGTCGCGGCCACATTATAAGTACCGTAACAGGTACTTATAATGTGGCCCACGACAAACATGATCGACTGGTTAACACGTGTAGAGGTGCAGGGTTCAATTCCAGGCCCTGGCCTTCCTGTGTAGGGTGTGCATGTTGCCTGTGCGGGTTTTCTTCGGGTTTCCTCCCACATTCCAAAGCGCATGCATGGCAGGTGAATGGAACACTAAATTGTCCCTAGGTGGGATTGTGAGCGCAAATGGTTGTTTGTCTAAGTGTGCCCTGCGGGTGGCTGGCAACCAGTACAGGGTGTACCCCGCCTACTGCCCAAAGACAGCTAAGATAGGCTCCAGCATGCCCGTGATCCTCATAGTAGGTAGGCAGTTCAGATAATGGATATTCTATTACAACGAAATGTACATAACCTTGTTCTTTTGAAATAACAATGTAATATGTCAATGTTTCGATCTATAATTTAACCATCAGCAGCAATACTCAAAGCATGGCCGATTAAAAAAATGAACTGATCTGGATGTCACGATTTTACACACGACCTTGTTTGTTTAAAATAAATAAATAAATAAAAACGTCTTGATTGCTCTTCATTTGCACCCAAAGTTTGCTCCATCTTAACGTCCTATTCACAAAGGACATTGGGTGAAAGACATACTAGCGCAAACACCCACACAAAGTTTGACAGCTGAGTTGCAGTTCGCACCTGTTTTCCCCCCTGATTACAACTCGGTTTAAAACTGCCTACTCAACCTCTCATTTTGAAAACACATTCAAATCCCAAATAACTTCGAGTAAAAGGCGCACGACACCCTGACCTGGTCTTCAGCCAGTCGCAAAACCCATCTAGAGACGAACAACCATTCACAACCACATCCACACCTTCCGAACCGATCTGTTTCGTGTTATTTTATTTAGGTATGTCAAATTCCCTCAATCCAACATGAGTTATATGATCTGCTCAACCACAGAGTTATGAAAAATTTTACCCAGAGTTTGGCATTCCGTCCCTGAGACGAGTGGTCCGTCACGAACAGATGCCCATTTTGGGGACAGAGGATGGTGGATGAGAAGTTGTTTTTTTTTTAAAAAGGAAGGCCTAAGCAAGGACGGAAATGGGTTTTCGTCTGTCCCCGTAATCGTCCCTTACCGGGTCAAGTACAGTACCTACGGGCGCCCATTTCACTGACGACTGACAGAAACACGCCCAGGCTCTCTTGCGCAGGTAACCCACCAATACACTACTTCAGACCAAATGTGAAATATCACGATGTGTCGCATGTCTCGTTCGTGTTCATTGTGTTTGTATGCGTGTGAGAGCGACTTCACTTTCCCTTAAGTGGACAAGCGAAGGAGTACTCGTCCTCCGTCCATAAAGGTTTACTCATCGCCAGTCAGTCTAGCGGCCGGGTTGTGTTGGCAACTGAATGCTATCTTGGTTGACACTTAACAATGAAATCCAGCTGGTTAAGGAAAACCGGCTGTGTTGTATGCCTCTCTGTCCCGTCCTTACACCGCGTTGGTGTGTGTGTGTGTGTGTGTGTGTGTGTGTGTGTGTGTGTGTGTGTGTGTGTGTGTGTGTGTGTGTGTGTATGTGTTTCACTTTATTCAGCGATGTCTGTTTATTCATGTGCATGCGTGTGACGCACTACTTATGTTTTCTATGCCGAGATGAGGCAGGCAAAAGTTCATTTCAACCTACTCGGGCGAAATGGGCGGAGGACAAATATTTGCCTCGGAACGCTTCAAACGCACCACTGGTCACCCAATCATGTCTACTGCATTGGGAACACATCAACGGATGTCAGGGAAGCGTGGGTGGACTTATTTACTGAATACAACACCCCACTCCTTGGCTTGGCTTCTGTGGAGAGGTTTCTTTTCAAAAGCCGGCGATTTCCTCTGGCCAATGAGGCCTAACTTGGCCAGTGCCAGATTTGACAAGCTGGTCTTGCTCAAAGGGAACTTATCCCTCTTGGGGTACCCCGCTTTCAAGGGGCAGTTTGAGGAGGAGAAGCAGCAGGGGGCCGAACACAGCTAATGAATTTTAAATAATGTTGATGTATTATAAAACCTCTGCCGTTAGCCTCTCTCCCACGGCGTCATGCCCAGGCACTTTTTTTTTTTTTTTAACCAAATTCGGGAGGTAGTTTCATATCAGATTTGGACAGGAGGATGCATCTCAGTCTGAACACTTTTAAAAGGTTTTGACTGTCCGTGACATCACTCTCCACATAGAGGGTGCCCAACCTCTTGATTGAAAATCTACTCTTCAAGCAGCCAACCTCCTGCAATCGACCCGCTACTGCAGGGGTGCCCAATACGTCGATCGTGAAACATTTGGGTGTCCGTGTGCGTGTTATTAACGTGATATTTTATTGTGCTAGTGCACACGGCACTCTTAGCATCCTATCAGTCTCACTTTCACAAAAAGTATTTTAAAAAATAAAATAAAATAAAATAAAAAAAGCAGGTCACCTTTAACCTACGGTGGGCATAGGGAGGCTGGCCGCACATTTGGAGGGTGTTAATTGCAGAAACATCACTATGGTAGCGCAAGTGTATCGTGTTAAAATGCTGCTCCTTGGACTCCAGATTCCCTTTCTTTGACAGTGCCGTCAGTGAATTGTCAAACAAACAAAATTTGAATGAAAATAAACAAGAAAATAGATATATCTCAACCAGTCTGATCATTAGCTCCAATTGCAGACTACTGATCGCTAACAACTTCCTGCTATGCAGGTCATGCGACACCATAGGTTAAAGTTAACCTACCGCGGTATTATTTTTTTATTTTTTTAATAAATACTTTTTTGTGAAGGTGAAACTGATAGGATAGTTCAATTGTAGTGTACGCAAACACAAAAACATATTAATAACGCACACAGACACACAAATCTTTTTTTTTTCCCCATTTCACCCTACACTCCTCACAGTCGACTTGGGAGCAGTCCACGGAGTACTGGTTGACCATGATCGATTTTTTTTTTTTTTTTTTTTTTTTTTGGGCACTCCTGCTCTGCGTGATGCAAAACCCAATGCACCAGTCCAGGGAGTGCCATTCGAAGTGCGTAGCAGTAAAAAAAAAAAAAAAAAAAATGAGCACACCAAAGAAATTGAGAACATTAGTAACTAGATAGAGAAGGAATTGCATTTCCTTATCAGCCTGTGGGGAGGGAGCACTTGACTTGCAAAACTTGAGTGCATTTATTTGTTGTCGGAATTCTATGAAAAGGAATTTCCTTCACCCGGAACAAAAACCTATGCATTAACATTTTGACTACGATATTACATGTTACCGGAACTTACGTAAGCGGACATTCCACTACCCGTAACCCGGATTGAGACGTCATGCCGCGGGAGCTTAAATACACGCAACGCCCACCCGATGCTACGGAAAGACATGACGCTGAGACACATTTTCACCTCGTGTTTTTCGATCATCAGATTCGAAACGACGACGTGAGTTTTCATTGGCGTGCATTTTACTGTAATTGTGAATAATTTTAACTTTGTTCACTTAACGTCCTGTAGAACGCGGCACTAGCTTAAAACATACATGGCAATTTTCCGCGGATCCGCGGAAATCCGCCGTTTTATTTCTTAAATTGATCATTTTTGTGAATCGTCTAAATCCGTTGAGAAAATTTTAGGGGCGGTCAGGTACCTTATCGTCGAGTTTTCACGAGCTCTCC
>NW_017805072.1:16481-22084 GCF_001891065.2 Hippocampus comes | reverse complement strand
CATTCATCAGATTCGAAACGAAGACGTGTAAGTGACTTTTTATTGCATTTTAAATGCATCCATTTGAGCGAGGCTGGACACAAAGTTAAAAGCATCCAGCAAACACTTGGAATCGGAAATACGCAAATCTACGAAACTTTAAAAAACAAGGCATCGATTCAAGTCCTGATGACAAGCCACCATCCAGCGAGGAAGCAATGCAAATGGCAACAAAAATCCTTCAGTATGCACAAGAATTACCAGACATCGGTGATCAACGGGGCAGTTACTTGCAACTAGCAAGAAAACTGTATGACATGCAGGCAAACATTGTCATAAACCAAAGAATGCATCGAACAAAACATTCCAAAATAGACACACTTTTTTTCCCAAGACAGAAAAAAATAAACATTAAAATACTGTACGTATTTTACTGTTGTGATTTTTTTTTTGGATACACCTGTATTGCAGTTTTTGGACAGTATATTTTTGTATTTTATTGATTGTGTTGTTACACGTGCATTTTGTCAACATACTTGCAGGTTCATAAAGGACATGTACCATGCTCATTTCCCAAATGAGGAATTTCTGTTATCAGGACAAATTGGACAGCACAAACACGAGTCCGCACTGGAGAATATTTACTGTATATGACATCAAAAACTACACATGCCGGACGACGCATGCATCTCGACTTCGGTGCAACAACAATCTGTCACATGGATCAATATTGTAGCCGAGTCTGAACAGGGCCACATCCCATTTGGACACTTGCTAAACACAGTGTGGACAGTCATCCCTAAAAATCGGATCTGAGGAGGAATCTGTTTGGAATCATCTCCTCTATGCTGGCTGTATGAGCGCAGCCATATTTATTCTCGTGGTAAGGTAAATTAATGATTCTGTGAACACCATGTATGTAATTAACATGGTCCGTATCCATTCGTCTGTCTGAAGTTATGTCATAATGGGACCTGGTTGTGTGTGCTTTGCCAAATTTTAAATGTAACTGTAGCTAAGACAGAACTTGTACTTATGTGTAAGGAGAGGAGGAAAAAATCACCCCACCTATCCTCTTTTCTAGTAGTTGAAGTCCTTCAGAATTCTAATATTTTCTTTTGACAGACTCACCATTCAATATTCATCCGGAGAATGTTTAATGCATGCTGAATATCACATCAGTACTCTGGGTGGAGAGAAGGATGCAGTCATGCCTCTCTCCACTTGGATGAGAATTTACACATTCTGCGTCTCCCTTCCATGTCTCCTTTCCCTCTCACTTGCGTCAGCAACTTTTGTCTGCTGTTGAGTTTACAACAGAGACACACATAGCGACTTTTTTCACCCACACATACTTTATGCGTAATCGCATGACCGAACATCCCTTCACTTCCATACCATGACATTGTCTTACTTTAACGTTGAATAGGGGCATTAATGTGTGCATGCATTTTGAAATTATTATTTGAGGAGAGACTACAGACTGTAGGGTCGAACGTAGACGGGTAGTATCAAATAATTTCTACAAAATTACAGAAAGCATTGACACACAGGTATGCTCCTCACCACATTCAATAGGTACAGTTGCGCAATCTAATCAGGGCTAACCCAAGAGCTACATGACTATTTACTCTAATGACAACAATGGTCTCCCTAAAAACACTGTAAGCTTTGTAAATATATGTCGGATGCACCAGTTGTATTTGATGCCATAAGATGGTGCAGGTGGACTAAACCCCCACTCAGGGTAAGCATTCCTGCAGATAGCACACGCTAGGACTTCTTAGAGCAGATCTCGGTATCCAAAGACACATTTCTCAAAGCCAGAAGATAGAATTGGCCCTCTAATCGAGAACAGACACAAGAACAAATGAAGCAATGAGAAAAATGTGACGACATAAGAGACCACATGACTTGTCCAGGAGAAGCTTTAGGAGAGCACGCCACTGAATAAAACGAAATAGTGCAGGGTGTATAAGTTTTACATCCTTTCTACTCTTTATCCATTTTCTTCCACTCATTTCATTGTTAGATGTCTGTTGCTATGGAGACTGCTATTGCTATCACCAAGGTAGAAAATATACCTGAGGGGAGGACGAGAGGACAGCAGTACAAGCAAATACATGTGCACGCGCACACACACGCACACACAGTAAGGGGGATGGATGCTGACACATGAGATTTTGTGTTTGTCATGTGGACAGGTTTTACAAGCAGACAGTGTTCTTTTTGGTCATTGGTTTAATTGCTCAAATATTTTGGCTTACCGGTAATTTTTTTTCTCTGGCATAAAACTGTAGACGTAAATTGTGATTTTCTTGTTTTGGCTTTGGGGAACAACTCGATGAGAGTGGAGACGTTGCCACACTCCAACACGTACTTATGGTGCTATAAAATGCCCTATACTTTGACAAAATCTGCAGCATGTTTCCTAATTTTCAATTACAAAAAAAAAACCAAAAAATTAGTGAGAATCACTGAAAAACAACAAAAAATTAACTCAAAATTTCAAGGCAACAAACTTCGATAATATTTCAAGTTCAATTCAATAAAATAGTTTACGTTTTGCTCTTGTGAAAATTGTCATTCTCGCCTTTTACAACCAATAAGACTTTACAGAGCTGACTGTTCCTTGCATTTTCCCACAATTTAAAGCGAGCAAAGGGAGCAAACAACTTGTTGTGCTTACTAACATTCTTGCCATAAATGTCAATAATTTATATTTTAACCCTTTCATGCCCCCTGTAACCTAATAACATGATAAGATGTCCACTGTAGTAAGCGCTGTCCCTCAAAGGGTTAAAGTTGTTCCAACTTTAATTACTTTTTTAGTCCCAAAACCTGCAATACAATAGAAGGCTAATAACATCTAAAACCTTTTATGGGATCAAATCCACCGATCAATGTTTTGCCAGCCTACTGTGTCCTCACAACACTTCATTGTGACTGAGTATGTGCTTTTAACGGAGAATGTTATCCACCGTCATAAATGCTGTGATATCATGAGTGACAGACTCTGAGCAAATTAAATTGCAACTAGCCCATAATATGAAAGTCATGTTAAATGAAGGCATTCAGACACATGTGCAATATGACGCGTTCCATAGTAAATTGTCCAAGTAGTGGTTGAGTTTTGATTGTTTTAGGCAAATTATAATAGGGATTAATCCATCCCACTTATTCTGTGCAAGGTGTTCGGCAGTTGGAGGCTCTCCAAGATGGCAGAAGTGAAGTACAGTCCACCCTGAATTTGGTTGAACGATTTTGAAAAATAATCTAATTGCAACCCCCCCCCCCCACCCCACCACCCACCCACCCACCTACCTCCCGTCAATACTGTGATTGCAATTTGGTATGGAATTATTTTTTCAAGGTTCTCTTCCCATGTATTTTTTACAAGAAAAACAAATGAATCTGCATTACGGGAAACAATACCAGAGTTAATACACATAAATGCTTTGGTCTTATTGAGTAGCTTTACGTTAAAAAAAGGCAATGAATCATGAATTAACATGAACGATGGTTAATCTATCTTCTTCAGTTTAAGCTAACTGACTCAACACTTTGTCTTTTAAGCATTCATAATGACAGTTTAAGTAAGGCTTAAAGGCTACAGATAGAAATTGACCCTAGGTGTGATTGTGAGTGCGGATGGTTGTTCGTCAAAGTGTACCCTGCATTTGGCTGGCAACCAGTTCGGGGTGTACCCCGCCTACTGCCCCAAGACAACTGGGATAGGCTCCAGCATGGCTGCGATCCTCGTGAAGGCAAGCAGTTCAGATAATGGATGGATGGATGGAATAGTATAGTTGTAGCATTCCACATATACAATGGATAGTGAATATAGGTCACCTTTCAGGGCACTACAGCATAAGGTTAATGGGAAGGGACTCACCTTCCGTGCACATGTGCCAATCATCCATCTGCACGTTTGTACGACATAGGTTTTATAGTTGATTGTGCCACCATAATAGTACACTAACTAGTTAATTTGTTTATATTCTTATGACTGTTAAAAAGCAAGATGCGTCAAGTTGACTCGTCTTCAGCAGTTGGCCCTCTACGAATTCCCTGTTCACTCCATCAAGATTGCGCCAAAGGGTGAGTCACTTCAATTGAGTGTTTTGAGCCCATTATTTAATTTGAACATTTTAATAGTTACCATTGTTACCATCATCTGCAGTTTCAAGATAATGATACAGTTCGTTAATAGGTTGATTAACATTCATGTGCCATCCCATCTCATCGACTTTTTTGTAATCTCTTGGTATCCCCAAGACGTAAGGTTGAAAACCCGGGCAGCCTCAATCAGGAACCACATTATCACGTTCAACCATTTCGAATGCATTGGCAACGGACTGACGGTAGTTTGCAGATAGTTATTTTCCAGCGCGATTGACAACATTGATTACATTCACCAACAAAGGTCAGGTCTGAGACAATTCTAAATTGCTTGCTTGAAGTGGGATTAAGACAGGATTTTCTCATTTGGATGTTCGTGTAATGTGATTCACTCATGGCTTTTTTCCCTCCCGTATGTAAGCCATTAAGCAGCAAGGACTGAGGATGCAGTCACAAAGAATCATTTGCAAGTGCTTCATCTACCATGAACTATTCTCCGCAGCTTCGGTCTTCTCGTGAGGAAAAAAAGTCATTACAGCAAACTCCACTCACAAAAGGGAGTTATTTTTAAAGAAGCAGCCCACAGCCTAAGATGAAAATGGTGGAGCCACTCGGAGAAACTTTGACAATGAGGATAGCGGAAACAGCAAGCTCCGTCCTCTATGGTAAATGGCTCTGAGATGCCACCTAGTGATACAGATTGAATCTTTTCACTAGGAAAGAGTCTTGCTTTTCCTGACTCAGCGTACATGCATGATTGGGGGGGGGGGGTACCATGGCAACAGCAGATAATGAAAGGGAGAGAGAAGGAGAGAGGAAGGACACAGAGAATAAACCTACACAGCGTGCATGTTGCATGTCGGGCCAAACACATACTTCTACACTGAGACCACATGTCACATAGCAGAACATGATTAGAAATTGTCATCAACATTAGTTTTTGTTGAGCAAAGTAAACCGCAAGACACACAATTGGAATTATTTTGCATGGAGCGACCCTACCCAGTCAGCAAAGGCATCTGGCCCGGATTCGGCATGAAGCCGGCACAGCTGGCCTTGTGTCGGCAATGGCATAACGCATGTGGGCCGAACACGGCCCAGGCGTGGCAAAGGAGGCACTGGCTTGACTCTGGCAAACCAGATGAGCTTTCATACCAACAAGGCGTTTTTCCAGGAACTTAACTCGTGGCCTACAACTACAGCAACTACAATAAAACCCAGCAATAATAAAAGATTAATTCGTCGCTTTTTGTTTTCAACAAAGAGAGTGTCGCTAAAATGATTAGAAGTCGTCTCCAGTTCAATTTCGAACATAATGAGAATTGAAAGTGCTCCCACGGATGCCGACACTAAAAGATCGGTGATTGGCTTATTTCGATGTCAATCTAACAGGAACACAGGCTCAGACAGATCACCCAATCTGATGCTGAAAAACTGAGCCTCCGGTACCCGCCCACTGACTACCAGTCCCAGAGAGGCCGAGCGCCCGTGGGCGGGACAAA
>NW_017805072.1:9066-14625 GCF_001891065.2 Hippocampus comes | reverse complement strand
GTCTGCTGAGGAAGCATGGCCTGCGACAGGAGGTGCTACGTCAGTTCTACACGGCAGTCATCGAATCAATCCTGTGTTCTGCCATCACGGTTTGGTTTGGGTCCACCACAAAATAGGACAAAATCCGACTTCAACGGACAGTTAGGACGGCGGAAAAAATCATTGGCACCGCACTACCCACTCTTGAGGACTTGCACACTCAAGAATCAAAACAAGGGCACGGAAAATCCTCCTGGATCCCCAGCCCCCTGCCCACCCCCTTTTCCAGCTACTCCCCTCAGGCAGGTGCTACAGATCCATGCGCACCAAATCCAGCAGACACTTAAACACCCTCTTCCCTCAAGCCATTAACTCCCGAAACAGTCACTGACATAATCATTGTCATTGTCACTCTTCTTGTACAACAAATACTGCTACTGGTCACTCTAAAATGGTTCACTGATTTTCTGCACCAACTGTACAACTGTCATAGTATTTTATTCTACCACTGATCACATTAGCTCTGCTGATAGTTTGCACATTGTCTCACAGTTGTCACTGGGTGGTACCACCACACTACGGTTCACTTACATTACGAAATGTCCTTCCATACCTATTTGTCATGTCCTTGTTTATGATGATACTAATGCAGCGTGTTATACACAAATTCCTTGTGTGTTCTACATAGTTGGCCAATAAAGATGATTCTGATTCTGAAATGTATTATTATCAGGGTTATTTTTACTGACCATTCATTGGTCCATTCCATGTACAAATGTTTGTTTTCCTAACACACTGTTCGTCCTTGTTTTCTTACAGTTCTTACAGCCCCTGTGAGACCTAACAGCCTAACATCTTGGGCCTCAGACCAGGAAATTGATGTCACAATCAAAAGATGGCTACATCTGGCTCCTGATCGGGATGGTGACAGGAAGGAGAGCATGAGAAGAAAAGAGGGCATGAGCAACAATTTGATGGATAGAAAAATATCGTTCAAGAGGAAGCTGCATCCCAATTTGGACTTTGTGTTCACTGTTAAATAAAGAAAAGTGCATTTTTCCAGTGTACGTGGAGTTATATGTGAGGTTTGCAAATTATGACAATAAACATATTTTTATAACAGTTGTTTTTGAGACTTTTTTTTTTTTAAATGTGGGTCAAATATGGCTCATGAAAGATGTGGCTTAGTTGAGGTTGAATTAAGGCTGATATCAGGAACCTGTTCTGGCCCAGCGTCGGGCCGGAGTAGGGCCGGATATGGTTATACAATGCGGCTCAAATCCGGCCCGGATCATGGATGCCAGACCCGGGCCACTGCAGGACCGTCATTCATTGCGGTATGTGGGCCGAGTGTCGTGCCGTGTCCGCACCAGAGCTGGGCCAGACCAATTTTGCTGACTGGGTAACCACCACTACACAGATTAACATTAATATTCGCCACCAGTTTCACGACTCTCACATAAAAGCTCATTTATATGAAGATTGACATGTATGGTGATCGCTCTCATCATGTGTCGAAAGTTTTAGCTTTAATCACTTTTCAATCTTTGTGTTTGGTAACGCACAAAATACATACAAGTTCATTACCTACCATATGCATTTTGTCCTGTGTCTCGATGTTATAATCACTACTTGAAACTATTTTGCTGACATTCACTTATAAAACTAAGTTGCATCAGTTGTTGGTGAAGTTTCACACTCGGGGTACACAAGTCAGCAGAAATTAAACGTATGAACTTCAAATTCCTTTGAATCGTGAACAGCATGTTCAGGTTATTTTCAATGAGAGGAGAGTTTCTGGGGGTATCTGGGGAAGTGGTGGCGTGCCTTTTTTGTATGTGAACATTCTTTAATGACTAATGTTCTCTGTGTGCAGCAATGCTGATTTGTGGATGTGAACTCATCCTACATTTTACGGCAGCCTGGGGGCTTCCGCCATGTCAAAGTCTATCGACGGCTCTGGTGCGCTGGATTTAACGGGAATGAGACGAGCCGCTTCCATCTGTGTTCACTCCCGCAATGGTGCAAACACCCTTTTCCAACTGTGCCCATGTACAAAAATACAAAAAGAAACACCACCCAACTGCATTAGACTTGCACTGGGCACAAAAATAGGGCTCTCTATCTCCAGCAGCCCCAAATACGTTGAGTTTGAGACCCCTGTCTTATCAAGTACATCAAACCAAACCTATTGATCAGGAAAATGTTCAGAGGGTAACAGAAAGTACTGTAGTTTGTTTACTTGTTTTATCATGGAATTATGCCCCGCCAAGAATAAAATTAAAATTGTGATTAAAAACAAAACAAATCAGTTTAACGGCAAATACTTTTGCACCTACTGCGGATGAATCGCCATTAAACCCAGTACCAAAATGTGCAGGTCTTTGGACTTTGAGTGCATTTCAGTCAATATGCCAAATGTCACTGTTATCTTACATTCTAAGATAACAGTGACATTTGTTTTAAGACTTAAACCATAAAATGTCAATATTGTACAGCAGTTAAATTTTTGCTGAGCTTCCGTTGTCTTCACTGCAATTTATAATTTTGGAATTCAATGACACTAATAAATTTTTATCCCATTTTCATGTGCAGTAAATGGAAGCATAAAGTCAAATAGAAGCTTTTGTCCTTCAATTTGGCCCATCCAATGTCTTTCATTTCGACAATGCCTCCACACTTCCTCATCATCCCACTCTTCACTTCATCTTCCCTCCCACTTAATGTAAGATGTGAACCTAAAAAGTGCTGTTTCAAACACACACACACACACACACACACACACACACACACACACACACACACACACACACGTTTTGTGAAAGAACAAAAGCTCCTGTCGTTAACACCTACCCGTACTGTTGGCCAATGTGGTTCTGGTGCAGGTGTTGCGGTTGTAGTAGTTGTCACCCTGGAGATCAGTGATGGTTGGAGCCTACACAGGTATCTCCAGGTGACGGCCTTTGGTTGGTCAGATTCATCCCTACCTCCTAATGACTCCACCCACTGGACCTGAGCGAGGGTTTACGGGTACCAGGCTCTTGTGAACATGTCGAATACAACTTAGCGAGTATCCTATTAGTAGGAGTCCTTGTCGATTCTTCCTGTTGAAGCTATATAGGTGTCCTGTGGAAAAAAAAGAACACAAACAGTATTTTAAGGGCATTTTCTTTTGGAGTGAAGTGCACATTCCATAATGGATCGATCACATAACACAAAGTTGGGCAACTTATATAAATGCTGGAGGGGGCTACAATTTCTCATCAGTGCGACTGGGGAAGCCATATCGGGCCACACACTTCTTAAACCTAAACCTCTGAACCAGATGTATGACGAAAAATGCTATTTTAAATATGGGTAAAATACGTGCGTAGGTGCAAAACATATATAACATTAATATATTTCGTTATTGTATACACGCATTTTTCAATGCGTGTATCCACATTCTTGTCAAAATCCCCAAGAAAAAAAAAACCTCAAGGAGCTACACAAACATTTTTTTTCTTTTCCCAAACACAACAGTAATACATGATTGTAATACAAAAAAAATGCTTCTGTAGTCTAGTTTCAAAAGTTGTCCACTTTAATCTTTGTATGGTCATCTTGTCTCACTTCTGCTCCCTTCATCCACAATATAGCATTGTGGCAGTGATGGGTGAATTAATTCAATAAAGGAATTAAAATGGAATGTAAGTCCCTATGGTCTGCCTTTCTGGGACGGCCACAGAGAGAAAAGACCCAGCGGGCACGCACACACACACACACACACACACAACACACACACACACACACACACACACACACACACACACACACACACACACACACACACACACACACATACAATAGTACAGGATATAGATAAAAACACATGCTTATACACAAATGAATGGCCTACATGCCCTTTTCTTCACATGAATTACTCGGGTGGTGAGAGGTGGAGCAAGAGAAAACAACGTGTACAGCCCATCATCAGCATGCCCCTATAGCTGGATAACAGAAAGGACAGGAAGAGAGGAGCAGAGCGAAAAGACGAGGACAATGAGAGGAGGGAAGGAGGGTGAAGGAAGAGGAGAAGGAGGAAGGGTGATTTGGCCACGTGAGGAGTCCTTGCCTGCGGTAGTGAAATTCTCAATGTTGGCCCTCTTTAGTTATGAGGTTGTGACAGTTACAAAAGAGAAAGTTATGATTATACAATCAAATACCAAAATGCTGGCATTTACAGGAATGTACACACACACAGAATAGTTGCCGCAGGAGAGGGGGCTTTTGCTGTGGTTTTTAAGATGAAAGTTAACCAGGCGCAAGAAGAACCAGATGCAAAAAAAAAAAAAAACTGTAACACAATATAAGGATGCTGTGACTCTGCTGAAATAACTACCATAAAAAAAACAATACCCGAACTCACATTTTTATGGCATCAATTTATCTTGAGCTTTCTTCGGGATAACTTTCAAATTCATATTAACGTAACCCATGTGTTACAATTTCTACAATTTTTGTAGATTTTTGCGTATTGTCATCTTTAAATCAAAGACAAAGCATAAAAATTGTGTGATATGAAATATTCCAATTCATGTTTTATTTATATAGATTTATATTTATGTTTTGGTCATAGCACAATACCGCTTTTATTGTCCATAGAGGGCAAAAATACAAAGAAAAAAATAAGAACTATATGTGTATGTATAGCACTGATGCCACTGAACATGTCGAGTGGTTGAAAGTAAAATAAATATTCAGGAATAATACTTTTACAATTTTTGTAAAATTGTATGTTGCGTTATATAAACTTATTTACATCGACTGCAGCATATGGGTTGAAGGTAATGGTGTTGTATTACTATTATAGTGGCAATGGCAGAGGAGAGTTGATGTTAACTTTTGGATCCCATTCAATTGGGGGTGAAGGTGAGTCTTAGGTCGTGGCTTTTTAAGTTGATACTGACGCCATATAGTGGCACAGAAGTGGAAACGCATGGCCCTGTTGTTGCGAGAACATCACTGCCAGGAGAAGGAAGAAAGCATGACGTCAAGTCGCGGTACAGCATCAGATAATGTCTTGGGACAGATGCAGAATCTGGAAGAGGAATTGCTTAATTTTCGTATTTTCTCCCTGAGCGCGCTTGAGTTACGTCACACAAAAATCAGAAAATTGTGCAAAATCGGGGAAATGTAGAAGAAGATGGTGAAGAGTGAAATCTTGAAGCAATGTAAAGAAGAAAAAAAGAGTGTGTCTCGTAGAGGCCCAGGGGGTATCCTGTGTTCCCAGAATGCTTTGCTCTAACCTACTTTGGTATTTCTGTTTCTGTCTTTGTCTCTGCACTGCCCTGAGTGGGCTGGTGAGTGAGTTTTTGTGTAGTGTGCACATTTCTCGAGTTTGGCTGTCGTATAACAGAATATATCTCCATTTATATAATCAACAAACATACATGCATAGAAGTACAAGACGAGAATGAAGCAGAAAAACTGCTGAAAGGATACACAAAGCATTGCGGCACTGTGTATCACTACAACGGTTTGTGTGTGTGTGTGTGTGTGTGTGTGTGTGTGTGTGTGTGTGTGTGTGTGTGTGTGTGG
>NW_017805072.1:4187-8039 GCF_001891065.2 Hippocampus comes | reverse complement strand
TGTGTGTGTGTGTGTGTGTGTGTGTGTGTGTGTGTGTGTGTGTGTGTGTGTGTGTGTGTGCGTGTGTGTGTGTGTGGTGTATTCGTGTAGGAGGACTATGCATGAGTTTCATAGCGCTAGCTACGCAGGCTGGTGGGCAGCCGGTACAATCAGCATAGCAACATTCTGTTACCATGGAAACTAATTAGCACAGAGAGGCGAGAGCAAGAGAGGTGCAGTAACAAATCTTGAAATATCATCAAAGTGAATTGCTAATGTGTTGATTCATGAACAGCATGGGTAGTCACTGTGGCCGTCATTACCGCAAACAAAGTTTTACATTTACATCTGTTTTGAGGAAAACATTTTGTCCTGCAAGTAGCATTTATCAACATTGTTTGGTCATTACGTATTTGGTGTAAGTACTTCACTCATCAGGAAGGGTTCATCCCTGTTAGTACACTGTATATTGAGTGCATCCAGTTGAGATTTTAATTTACACAAATGCATGATCATCAGTCTCTGCAAGTGAGAGCAAATGTTTAAAGTAGATAAACTCAACAAAGTACTTGAAATTTTCTTCCTGGTTTATTATGCTGCAGTGACCATAATATGCAGGATAATTCATGTAAAATATTACTTAGCACACAAGCGTTAATCACTGTACCGTACTGCCTATAATCATATTACTTCATGAGAAGCTTAATTTGATCAAAAATAATTGGTCTGTTCCTCATTTTTAAAAGCAAGGGTAAATAAATCACTGAAATGTGTTTTCTAGTCATTGTTCTTACAGAATTTTAACTGTTGTTGTGAGATTATGGGAAACACATCTTCACCTTTAAGTGCATGAATACGTTTTTGCACAAACTCACTGATTTTATAGTCAGCTTTTTACAAATGTTTTGACTTTGTGTAATTAAAACACCCCCCCCCCACACACACACACACACACACTCACACACACAGAGACTGGTCAAATTGAAACAATAGGGACAATGTCATTGCGATCTGTGACTTTGATTTTTTATGACTGCACGATAATTGATCTCCGAATTACATTACATTTGATTTAGTTTTTAGCACTTTAGTTTGGCTTTTGGACTGGAAATTAAAGTTTGCTGCTATACACAATGCAAATTTAAATTTAAGACATAAAAATTGTTGATTCTATGAAAAAAAGAAGACCTATTGTTTATTCATGAAATTGTCAGAATGTTATTGTTAAAAAAAAATTGCTTCAGATCCCCGAGATTAATCTGAAAAAAAATGTTTGACAAAGTAAGAACGTAGCTTCTCGAATGAAGTTATTGATTTGCAAAACTGCTGTGCAAAAAAATAAATAAATTGAGACATGATTTTTGTTCAAATAGAAATACATTTTATCAGAGGGTTATTAATCCTAAAAGCTGAACACTGTAAGTGAAATGTTAAAATATGTGCCAGTATTTCAATAGTTGGTTGGCTTTATTTAGGCAAACGAAAGTGCAAATGTGCATCAACACAGCCGCTCTGTTGGTGTGCATCCTGTGGGCTTTATCAACACTTTGTAGAATCAAAGAGGACATCACACCCTGCGTGAAACTTGTCAACGTTAAAAGGTCTGAAGCACGAGTCATAGGGTGCTTGCTCCCGTGGATTTCTATCGATGTGTGTTGTGTGTTTTTGTGCATGTGTGCATGTCCACAGGCATTCTGTGTGTGGGTGGACAGTCTGTGATCAGTGTTGTCTTGTAGAATGGAACATATCTGCATATTCACAATCAAGTATCAACGAGTGCAAGAGTCACACATTTGAATTTTTACCATGACCATGAATTATAAACTAGGGCCTGACCGATCTGAACGATTAATAAGCAGATTAAATAAAAAAATAAAAAAATTGACAATGAATGAAATAACGTTCCCGTCCAATGTATTTCAGTAGGTGTCGGTTTTATGCTGACATTCACTATTTGCAAGCCGACCTAGTCCCTACTCACCGCGAATAGCAAGAATCAACTGTAAATATATGGTTACAAAAATAATAACTTTACTTTTCGGTTCCCAGAATGCATTACATGGCATAATGCACTTAATTCATGACGTTTAAGGAAATTTATCCTGCAGCTGTCACAAAGAGCTTCACAGAACATTTAACATAAAATAGCAATCATACAACAGGACTGATGATGTATTTGATTGATCATTGAAGGACAGAACACACATAATGCTGACCTGACTTTACTTTTGCACCTGCTGTAGATTTAACTCTTAAGCATCTTTGGTTGGTTACAGGCACAAACACATTATTGAATTCCTCATACACAACATCTGCAAATTTATCAATGTGTGTGTGTGTGTGTGTGTGTGTGTGTGTGTGTCTCTCTCTCTCTCTCTCTCTCTCTCTCTCTCTCTCTGTCTTTTTAACATATATATATATATATATATATATATATATCAACAAACTTTAGGTTGTGTGTCAAGTATTGACATCCATGTCAATTCCAATTTGCATCGCTCACCTAAGCATTGTTAAGATTTGCTTTGGTTAGAATGACAGGCACATGACTTTATTAACAAATGTTTTGATATATATTTAACAACAAAAAGTTGTTTTATAGATTAACGTGTAATAAATAATGTTACCGGTGTTCCTTGTGTAAATGGTGAGCGTACATAAAGGGAAATACAATCAGCAAATTTGGCAGATTATTTTGGCCGATGTTTGAAGGGCCATAATTGGCTGACTTAATCAGGACGATTCGATTAATCGGTCGGGCCCAACGATAAACACCACAAAAAGACAGCAATGGATAAGCCAATGGGCATGAAAGAAAACATAAGGGAGAGGAGAGTCATGACTGACGACAGTCAAAGAGAAAAGAAATCGGTAACACGTAAGGGTGGGATGAATCTTTCTGTGTAGCACTGTGGAAACATACAAGCTGCCTAGGGAGATGCATGAAATACAGGACAAAATGGTTCACTTAAACACCCTAATAAAAACAAGTAAAGTTATGTCCTCCATCTATTTGCTGTTTTCTTTTGGGGTGTTTTTTGGATCACATCCTTTGTTGTTTGTTCAAAAACTCACCTATTTGCTGAAACAATTAATGTATTTCTCTACCGCCATCTTTTAGGATCCTGATAACGAGGAACTATTTTGAAGCCAATTGATGAGCTTCATTTAACAGAAATAGTGCTTTGACGCCTTCTTATGGCATCTTCGGGCAAAGGAACTGTGTTTCAGTGAGTTAAGGAGGTTAATTTTCAAAAAAGGGGACCACTGTAGTTGTGTGTAGTATTAACCTGAAGTGAGTTAAGTGGATCCTCTAAGGCTACGTTCACACTGCAGCTCCCTTTTTTTGCCCATATGCGACACATATCAGATTTTTTCTCATGCAGGGTGAACAGTGCAATGCCCATCCGCACACATCCGACCTATCCAGTGAAACTCCTCTAGAACAAAACTTACATGGGCGAAAATATCCCCTAATGTGAAAAAATCTTCATGCATTAACACCATTCCCATTCTACTGCCTCCCATACGACGAAAAACCCCCTGTTACGTTATACGAAATAATTATCTCTGCTCCAGCCTCACGAAGACATTCACTACAACGAAGTGTAATCGTAGAAAGGGTTCTGTCAGTCGTCATCTGTACCTGTGGGTAAAAAACCAAAAACAAAAAAGGACGTTTCGCTTCTCTCACAGAAGACTCCGGGAAATTGCTCTGCGCTAAAAAGCTGAGCGTGGCCTATTTGAGGACTGGGTGGGGATAGTTAGTCACGCCCCTATGGTGAAGAGGCCCATTGATTTCTAAATTCCCTATCGTTGGCTCTTGATTAGGCCTATTGTTTGGGCTAGGGCTGAATAGCTACTTTCAGTTAG
>NW_017805072.1:1986-2883 GCF_001891065.2 Hippocampus comes | reverse complement strand
AACCATCCCCACCCAGTCCTCAAATAGGCCACGCTCAGCTTTTTAGCGCAGAGCAATTTCCCGGAGTCTTCACGGAGACTTCAGGGTTGTCTACCGCTGACAAAGCTTCTGTGAGAGAAGCGAAACGTCCTTTTTTGTTTTTTGTTTTTTACCCACAGGTACAGATGACGACTGACAGAATCCTTTCTACGATGGAATTTTCCTGTACGACTGAGAGCCTCCACAAGCAACGAAGTGTAATCCAACAGCGACCTCTACGTCTTCGTTCGGAAAGGGCAACAGCAACCACCACACTGGTTTACATAGTGAACGATGTTTATTTTGGTCACAGCTGCGAGTTTCCTGAACGCAACATACTCATAGCTGCTCTGCCATTGGCTTACCGAGCATCATCCTGGCCTCCGATTGGCCAAGAGGGACCTCACTGTCTATGTGTGTAGATATTGAAGCTCGATCCGTAGAAGATAGAGTGGAATGCAGTGGCGGGCCGTGCATTTCAACCTTTGGCCTTCAGTGACATCACATACATACACAATATAGGCTCGTCAAGCAGCACTTAATTTCAGGAGCATTTAAAACCATCAAGTATGTATTCCCAATTAAGAGCAGGAAACTAAATTTACAGATGTTGTCAAAAATAAAAAGATGATTTAAAAATACGAAATAAAATGCCACCCAAATTACGCTGTGTGATCTTAAACAAGTCTGTCCAATAAATTGGACAATGTCGCAGTTTCATATAAGACACCAACCAAACAATAACAAAACAAACTACTCTTTGAAAATAAACAGATCATTTGCATTTTGAAAATCGGCGATACAACAGCAAAAAACTGACATAACTGACTAACTAATAACTGACGAACAGCTGAGATTGAACGAACTTTCGTGCACGAA
>NW_017805072.1:0-1822 GCF_001891065.2 Hippocampus comes | reverse complement strand
CAGGAGTTGGGCGACCTCTTCGCACAATATCCAGCTTTTGGTGGAAGGTCCGTCTTGAAAATTGTGTGGAAAGTAGTTCCGCAACCAGATCAACATCTTCTCCTTCAGCCATTTTGGGTTAAAATGCATTGATAGCGCTCGCGGGTGGCGCTCATCCAATAAGTCCAACAAGTCAGGATACAATTCTCAGGAAACAGAAACGGCGCTAATCCAATCACCGAACGCACATGGACAGTCTCGACGTAAGGTCTGCTAGCTAGCCCTAGTACGCAGACGAGAACAAGTCAGGAGTCTGAGACTCGTGATCTGATTGGCTACTGAAACCTGACTGTGCCCGTTCACTTACAGCGCACAGGAGCCTGCTCTGTTTAATCTGAAGGCCCCGAGTAAGTTTAATTTACCTGGCAACGCAAGCTAACTGTAATATGATTGGTTAAAAACTCTACCATAATAAATAAGTTATTTATCGAGTGGCTTTCAATGTTATTTAAAATAACATTGAAAGCCACTCAACGAAGTGGAAATAATATGACGTAAAGAATACAGAGAATAATTGTGTTTACATATTTATGAAAATAAAATAACAAATTATAAAATAACATAAACTACGTAAAAGTAAATTTACTTTTCTGAGAATGTTTAGGCCAGCAGAGAAGGTCTTGCTGGCCCTGAGGGCCGCCACTGGTGAATGCATCCGATTAGCTGCTCAGAGTAAATTGCTTATGGTTTGACGGACATTCGGAAAAGTAAGGCATTTTCCTCGAAAATGCTTTACTTGTTATCATGCTAAAAACCTTACGCTAACTGTAGCACTAATGAGAGAGAAGCGCTCCAGCTAGCGTAAGGTTTTTAGCCTTCGAGAGCTAACTATGGCCATCGAGGACTACGAAGCGTCCCGTGGCTGGCTTAAAAGTTCATTGCATGACATCAGCTGAGCAACGCTGTCTTGGGTGGCGATCGAGGGGAGGTCGAGTTGGAGACAGTGAGATGGTGGAAAGAAAAGCCACCATTGTATTTGTTATTGTTAGATTCAGACGAGCATGGACGTTGCATTGCTAAAATGGCTACAAAATGGACCTTTGGATGTCAAGTAGCTAAGACAAGAAGAGCTCTGATGCTGGAAGAGAGGGTAAAAGTGATCAAAATGAAAGACGGAGCAAGCAAAATAAAAGACATTATCCAAGAAATTGATGGAAGTGAAAGTGAATGCTGATCGTAAATTTCGTAATTTATTTCCCTTTTTTTCTTTCTACACTGACAATATGAAGTGTCAAATAAGTGTGTGGTCATACTTATGCACTATTGGAATAAAAATAGAGTACACATATGTTTGTGTGTGCGTGTACACATATTGTGGCATGTAACCACAACCATTGGGTAATGTTACGACGGTGTGACGTCACGACCGTAAAGCAGGCAGATGCCGAAAAGCGTTGCTATATAAAATGTGTCTCCTGAGAATAAACGGCAGTGAGCACAGAGTCCGACTCCACGTATTTTATTGAACATAACATTGGCGACGAGAATGGAGCTTCCACTCTCGCCTCTTCCTCCGTTCCTCGCCTGTGTGTGTGTGTGTGTGTGTGTGTGTGTGTGTGTGTGTGTGTGCGTGTGTGTGCTTACATCTGAGATCAAATTTGCTACGGTGAAAAACCTGTTGTGAAAAAATTCTTGCTGCAAACATGATTTCGTTGTAAAGGAGTTTCACTGTACACTGTTTTGAGAAACAGTTGTTTTAACATTTGACTTTTATTTAAATTCCTCTTGAAACATGAAGCATAACCTAGACACAAAATGGCGGCGCGCACAGACGCGAAGTCAG
>NW_017805071.1:1165224-1282069 GCF_001891065.2 Hippocampus comes | reverse complement strand
AACGGACAGAGAAAAGTCTTGGCCAACTCAGGTTTGACCTGTAAGGTGGGAAAGTAATAAAATAAAATAACTACGGCCAGCAGATAGGAGCATTGGACCTCTTTTGGATGAGCTCGCTGTGTGGCACAACAAAGTCGAGACTCCTAAAACACCACCGTTCAACAAATAGGCATTGCTCTCCATTAAATCATGAAGCTCATCTATTATTTACGAAAGCAAATGCAAAACAAGTCAATATTCAGTATGCCCAACAGAGAAGCAGAGGTCGGCGGGTGTCCAGCAGTGGCTGGCGTCTATGCCGATGCACAACTCTGCTGAGCTTCAGCTCACCGTGGGGGCCCTCATCGTGGAGGAAATGAGGGCGGCTGTGGAGCAACACACAAGCTTCCAATGTTCAGCTGGGATCTCGCACAACAAAGTAAATGTTATTTGTTTATTGAAATCTTACTACCGATTTTGATATCTTAAAGCTAACATCAAAAGCACAAGATCACATTTGTTTTTGTTGATTTGACTTCTTTGTTTAATCAGTTTAGCTTTGCTAAAACTATATCCATGCAGAAATATTTTCATTGTAATTTTTACACTTAGGCTATGTTTATATTACATAGGCAATTTCTATTGTATGTGCAATTAAATTCCCAAGTGTTTTTTCCAGGTGCTGGCTAAACTGGCATGCGGTCTGAACAAACCCAATCGACAAACAGTATTGCCGCTGGACTCCGTGACTGAACTTTTTAGCACGCTGCCCATCAGCAAGATGTGAGCATTTCAGTGAAGGCGCCGCGAAGTGAGACCCCTTCACTTATTAATCCAGCTGTCTTTCATTTGCGCAGACGCAACCTGGGAGGTAAACTCGGGGTCTCAATCACAGAAGCTCTGCAAGTGGAGCACATGGGGGAGCTAACTCGCTTCTCTCAGGCCCAACTGGGGAAGCACTTTGGAGAGAAGACCAGGTAAGGCTGATGAACCAAAACTTCTGATCCCGTCAGTCTTTATTGGATTCAATGTGTTTTTCAGTCAGTGGCTATACGATTTGTGTCGGGGTATCGACTTCGAAGCGGTGAAACCCAGGCAGCTGCCAAAATCTATTGGCTGTAGTAAGAACTTCCCTGGGAAAACATCACTGGCTACAAAAGAGCAGGTATTCAGTCCTGCGGTGTGTTTATGACACAGCTGGATTTTATTTTATCAACCGATTGTATTGCACCTAATATTTTGGCTGTTTGGTTTCTGTTTTATTGAATGTACCTCTGAGAAGGTCCAGCACTGGCTTCATCAGCTGGCTTTGGAGCTGGAGGAGAGGTTGACAAAAGACAGAGAAGAGGTAAGAAAAAGGCTTTGGAACACTAAACTTCCTGTTTGGAGTTTCATTTTACTTGCTTGCGTAGATTTTCTCTTGGGACTCTGGCTCCCTCCCACATTCCATTTATGAAATGCTATATTGTGTAGTTTGAGGAACCTACTGTAAGTGACTCTTGCATTTCATGCAAAGTACCCTAACGATGTACATTAATTTTTTTCTTCCAGAACGGTCGCATGGCAAAACAGTTAACAGTCGGCGTCCGGCAGCTGGGCGACAAGCGACCGAGCAGTTTCTCCCGCTGTTGCGCTTTAGTGCGCTATGACGCCGCCAAGTTGTCCAGCGACAGCTTTGCCATCATAAAGAGCCTCAACACAGCAGGAAACCAGCAGGCGGCATGGTAGGTCCAGTGTAACCAGAACGCGCATTGGAATTTAAATGTCAATATTACTCCTTTTACACTTCAGATATGGTTACTGATGTTTTTTTTTAACATTACGCATTGTTCACAATTAAGCAATCGCTTTCAAAGTTATGCTAAATGAGTCAGCGCATATCTGCCAATTTTAAGTGCCTATGATGAACCACATATCAAGTTGAGCTGGCCTAGTAGGCTTGACAGTCATTCTTGACAATGGTTGTTTGTGTTTTCATATACTCCTGCTTGCCATGCAGGACTCCGCCTCTCACGCTGCTGCACCTCTCCGCCAGCAAATTCTCCGACGCCCCTTCAGCATCAGCGGGGGGCATCGCAGGCTTCCTGAGTGCTGACGTTGCTTCCACTCAAATTTTGGTCTCCGCTAGCCCCACCGCACGCAAAACACCCACCACCATCCAGTCCTTCTTTCACAGGCAGCAACCGCAAACTGAGTCCTCTCCATCTTGTTTTGTCTCTTCTCCGAGTCCTTCTAAAGACACTTCGGCAGGCCCTCGTGCCACTATTGCCTCGTTCTTCCACAAGAAAAACACAGAAACATTTTCAAAGCCGAGGCACAATGGTGAAAAGCGAGATGATGGTGAATCCAACTCACTGGCAACCTCCGTAGTGGACAGCGCGGAAGACATGCTCAAGTGTGAGCGCTGCGGCCAGAATGTGCTGGCATGGGAGATGCCCGAGCACAATGACTATCACTTCGCTTTGGACCTGCACAAATCCTTCTCCCCTTCTGCTTCTTCGTCTTTCGTCAGAAGGGGACCTCCTGCAGGGGTGGCGTTGTCCTCTCTGGGCAAAACTAAAAGCAGAGCATCAGGAGGTCCCCATCCCAAAAGACATTGCTCTCAAGGTGGAGGTGTGGGTACTTTGGATTCTTTTTTCCAAAGATAATGATCTTTACATGTGTAAGGGACTTCTGAAATCACAAAAACTGTGGTAACTTCACTTACAAGTGCCCCAGCTTACATGCTGTTCAAATTTCGAGCCGTCACTTGGTTGATTTTTATGTTTTTTGCTTGATTTAAGGGACAGTTAATTAGAAAAATGCAAAATGACAAGTCGCTATAACGAACGTCATTCACTAGGCCACACCCCAACTTGAATACACCAGTGTGCGCAGTTACTGTATTTCACTTCCTATTATTGACATTCTCCTGTTTCTATCCAGTATAATGTAGTGATGCTTTTCAAATGCAGTCATTTGTGGAAGGCTGGAAAGGTTAATGCAATTTCAGAAGCAAAATTGACTTCATACCTTCACTTGGAATTTTGGTCATGGAATGAATTAAACTCTTTAAAATGCTGTATAATAAATGAGAAACTCTAGAAACTGGATCATTAACAATAACCTGTCTTCATCATTGTGATTTGTTCAAGAATTAAAAGCAATGGTGGATCCCAACCAGCCCTGTTTTAAATGATTTGGTTGTATGCTGTGGTTAGTTTACACATTTTGTTTTTTGTTTTTTTATTAACGTAAAGTACATAAGTTTGCTTTGACCCAAATAAAACCTGGGGACTGTTATGAAAAGCAATCCCCAAAATGGAACCCACGGATACATGACTTTGCGTTCGACTTTTACATCCTATTTTTATCATCAATTCAGGCCCTTGATGTCGTGTTATTCGGCTGTTATTCCACAACACGCCAGCAGGTGCTAGTAATGAGCTACATATGAAACAAGAAAATCAAACCAGTCATTGTCCAAATACTTTCGGGCACCATAGACTGCATTCTAATAATTTAAACACATCACATATAATTTTATCATTATATTATGTTATATTAAAGTGAATTTTCATTCGGCAGTAGTTTTTAACTATCAGTATATTTTGGGAAAATGTCAACTGCCAATATTTTTTCAGCTATCTTATGAGGATAGTCGAATGTATTATGAGGCGTTACCTTCAGCATTGTGAGTCATGGCCATTTTTCATGTGACTAAAAAGGTGTGTCTCCTGTTGTTTAGTTCGGTGTGTTGTTGCCTTAGTCTTGCATCATGTTGGACAGGGTTGGCCAAACTTTGGGCCTTAGAAAGCAGTTAATCCTAGTGATTTTCAATCACACCCTTCCTTGGCAAAAGAGGCATGTCATGAATTGAAGTGTTAAAAAAAAAAATGAAGTCAACATTTAATGGCATAAACGCTATTGTCATGAACACCACAATACACCAATTGGATCTGTACATAATTGGTTCAGACGTGATTATACACGTTTCCATTCATAAAGGGGATAAACCATAAAGCTTCAAAAGAGTTGGGATTGCAAAATGTAAAAACGACTGGAAATCCACCTGAGATGCACAAAAACACAACATATGGTAAATGTAGATATAAAGTTGAAATATGCTCTTTAAAAACAACACAATAATCAAGTGGGGTGTGCTGTGTTAAGGTGGTGTGGAATTAAAAAGTGTGAATAGTAAGTACTGTAAGGCCCACAGCAGTCTTCATTTTGAGCAGTACTTAACAGTCAAACGTGTGGTAAATTATTTATTTGAACCAGTAGCACCACCTGTAAGTTCTGTGTGTGTGTGTGTTTGAACTGCATGAATAACTTGTGTTGGAAGGCACTACCATTAGGCACTGTGCATGCGTGTGTGAGTGAGATGTCAGTAACTTTAAAAGCTTGCAGCAAATAACTTGGAAACAGATTGGCTTTGAATTCCAACAATTCATAGGCTGAATTCACTGTCGGTGTAATAAGCAGAGTCTCAAATACGTTCGTCCACATGATCCCCATTTGCAGTCTTCACTCGAGTCGGTCATGATGCCATTTGGACAAAAGACGAGCCACCGAATGTATGCATGCTTCACAGTTACACCAGCTGTGTCAACAACATCTGCAAGAAGGTGTGTGAGTGTGTGTGTGTGTGTGTGTCAGTGCAAGTGAGAGCAGCCTCTCCCCCAGCCTCAAATTGTGTGATTCGGATGCACTGTGATGTTGATACCGCCATATCACTCCTGCCGCTGACTTTAAAGCTCAATGTTACTTTGGATCGGTTTATAGTAAAGTTGAAATGGGCTTTAGTCACACAAAGTCACTCAAATGTTAAAATGTTTCAAACATTAGCAGAAGACTCACGTCTTCTGCTAATGTTTGAAACATTTTATCGGCCACAGTGCTGTGTAGAATAGGTGATTTTCCTCCCCAAAATTTTGCAACTCAACTTGGAGACAAATATCAAAGTGTGAGGATTGTTCCTAGCACCCCAATATTCCCAGAACAGTTTCAATGATTTTTACCGCCAAATATTGCGAGAATAATTTGGGAAAAAATATCGACTTGTGCTAATCTTTCCACCAAGATCATGTGACAATAGCTCATTGAGATGATTTTCCTCCTTCCTTGCTCAAATAAATGATAATTTTAGAAGAGTGTGATGATTTACAAACTGAGTATTTTGGTCCAGTGGAGTTGCCATGATTTCTTATGCTCCGTCTTTTTTTTTTTTTTTTAACAGCATAAACCCATACTCTCACAAATGAATCATTCGGCCCCAAGTGTGACAGTTGTTGACTTTTGTTTCATGACAGTGCAAGTCTGATTGTGTGAATGTGTGTGTGTGTGTGTGTGTGTGTGTGTGTGTGTGTGTGCGTGTGTGTGTGTGTGTGTGTGGCTACATTCTAACGGCTTTACGTGTGTCTTGAAGGTATAAAGGCAAGGCGTTCTATTAATGCAGACTTGTTTACCTTCTCCGGGTGAGTGCGGCAAAGAGTGCAGACTGGCCTTTGGTGGAAGCTTGTCCGTTATAAAAACAAAACCAAACGGCACTTGTGTGTTTTTCTGGGATGGGGGAGCGTTCACTCTCTAGTCGTCATCTTCATCTTCGTCACTCTCCGGGACGTGGCGATATTGCGCAATGGGATGCAGCTTGGTGACGTGGCCGATGCCCTTGGTGACACCCTCCCTGAAGAGCACCTTGGCCCCCAGCTTCAGGTACTCGGGATGCTTGAGGAATTTAAACTGGACGTCTGCTTTCTCCCCTGTCCTCAGCTCCTCCTGCCATATGTAGAAAAGTAGTCACTTCCAAGATCACAACGATGTTCAAAGTCCCCCCAAAAGGTTTGTCTTTTCTAATTATTCATTTAATGGAAGTGGTTGAGAAGAAAATATCAAAGGGAGATTCACATCTGTTTTTTTTTCTTGGGGGGATAAAACACATTGTACGTTAGGTAAATACAAGTACAGATGAGAAACATATTTCAAAGACTTCCCATCCACTTTTGGACAATGTCCAGTATATGTCCTCTATTTTATTTTATTTTTTGAAAATTCTTCGTAATTTTCAGAACAATACAGGGATCGTCGTGTAAAACAGTGAAAAAAAAATGGAAGTTGTCAGGAACAGCGGCAATTCAAGATGGCCGCACTCTGCCGCGAGAGACCAATTGTGAGTCCAACGCATATACGTCTGTTGTTCAAGCAGCCAGAGACTCACCTTGCCATAGACGGCTTCCACAGTGGCAGTCTGCCTCACATTGCCTATGTGCACGGTCACCTGGAAGCCCTTGTGGAAGGTCTTGGAGTGGAAGAGCAGCACAATCTCAGCCTCAAATATCCAGCAGATGGTCGGGTCCATCTCTGGACTCACCATCACCATCCCCTGCGGAAGGAAAACTCGATCAGATGCACTTCGTTGGCAAACACCGAATGGAAATAATACTCGAGGCCGAGGCGGACCTTTCGCAGCAACGTGCGGTCAAAATTGCCGAGTGCCAGCGTGGCAGCCTGTCCGGCACGAAGCACCCGGCAAGCTGAACGGTTCCTCTGGATGCTCCCGACGGTCAATTTGTGGAATTGCCCTGAGTCTGTGGGCCCGACCACCAGATCGTCACCCTCGCGGCAAATACCACTACAACCAAAAAAAAAAAGTCGATTAAAAAAAATTTTTTTAAAGACAAATTTTGAGTCGCTTGTTGCAGATAAACTAACCTGTACAAAGTACCGCCCACCACAGTCCCCACTTCTGGCACTGTGTAGATCTCATCCACCTGAAGAACAACATTTTTCACTCAATCATGTCTTAACCGGCAGGTTTGTCACTTCTTTAGGCAGCTGCACACAAAATACTGTAGTAGACGACTGGCCCTCGCACACCAAACCTCTGTTAGGGAATCACTGACTGACTTCATAGAAAATAGTATGGCTTGGTGGTTGCGGGCTAGATCTCGCTTAGTACTCGCAGACATAATTGTTGCGATCGAACCTGGCATTTTCATTCATCTTTTCGGTTGCAAAGCCATTCCCTTGCACTTTCAGCCTACCTAGTTGGAGATGGCGAATGAAAGCGAGGTCAAAAACCCGACACACAGCGCGATGTGACTTAATTATTCCGTGGCGTTGCTGAGTGTGGCTTTACCTGAAACTCAGTGAGCTGCTGCATGAGCTCCTCCTGCTCCTTGCTGTTGCTGAGCGGAGGGATGATGTTGAAGAAGACCTTGAGCAGGTCCAGATTCTCTCCGGACACGCTCGACACAGTGAAAACGGGTGTAATGCTGCCGGGAGGGGAAAAAAAAAAAAATCACATGATCAAAACAATGACAGTGTCTGTACTGTTAGTGTTCCAGTATCATGATAGTCATCATTTAACATGTGGTTGAACAAGTGTTGCTTCTGTTAAGCCATGGTTAGCGCTCTTCCTGGTTTTATTTTGGTCGGTTGCTACTTCCCGTCTTTTTTGTTCCCTTTGGTATTGATCAACTTTTTGTGAACAAAGGACTTTGATTCAGACCTTCTGCGACTGGTGCGTTTGAGTCCAGCTGAATGACCAGAAGGAGCACTTTAGCGAAGATGTAGACTGCTACATTAGCTTCTCACTCTAACCTGCGACTGGATAGCCGTCACATGGCGTGTCACTTGTATCAAACAGTAAAAGTGTGATGATGCACTTCTCAGTTTGGGATATTCGGCTTTCGGCTGAAATTTCAGGATAAACCTAAAATGTAACTTCAAACAACTTAATTGGTCCTCTAATTTTTTTTCAGTGGGCAAGTCCAACTGCTCACTATTTCAGTACTCTTGTACAATTTGCTGTTCGAACATTAAAATTTCCGTAAGGTGTTTGATCCATGAATTACGCACATTTCTTGGGTCAATTACAACTGGACGTGCATTTTGAAAATTTCCCCAGTGTGGGACAAATAAAGGTTATCTTATCTTATGTGCATTCAAAAGTTTAGAGAGGGTGAAATTAAGTGCAGAGGAAATGATTATAATGGGCTGAAAATTACCCTCGGAAGTTAGGCTAGAAATTTTACCCTCAAGCCAAATATCCCTAAGTAATTGTAAGTGGTGTCTATACATTTATCTACATTTCATTTTATACTTGTGTTCAACTTCAGGGGTTGGTACACACTTGGGCGACTGGGCAAACTGCTGAGCGGCGGCAACGGCATCGTCCTTGTTGGCCACGACCATGGGCACCTTGTTGCAGCCCGGCTGCTTGAGGACTCGCTCCAGCTGCCGCACCGTTCGCTCCACGGTGGCCCGCGTGCACAGGTCCACTTTGCTGATCACGATGAAGATGGGAACCTTCAGGGCCAGGGCCAGGCCAAGGTGCTCCCGTGTCGTGCCAGCTGAAAAGGAAAGGTTTAAATGCCGAGTGACTTTCTTTCTTAAAATAGCAGCCCGTTGACTTTGGAGGAGGAAATCATTTTGGAGCCTTTATGACACTCTTTCTCATGACATTGAATCGATAGCTGCTGGATGCTTCTGGTTGTCTTAGACATATATTTCATGAAATGCACGATACCGCGGTCCCACTGGTATGTGTTCCAATACGTGTATATATTGACGATCAGCTGCATGTCAGAATGGCCGAGTGATCTAAGGCGCTGTGTTCAGGTTGCAGTCTCCCCTGGAGGTGTGGGTTTGAATCCCACTTCTGACAACAGATGCAATTAATGATCATGCACTCATTTTTTTGACTAAAACTCGCAAACCCAGTGTTCCACTTTGTAAATTTGTGTCGGCTTTATGAGATTACCAGGGTGAACAAAACTTCCTTTATCGTCAACACAAAAGTAAAATAATTAAATCACATGAGGATTAAAATCCGCTCATGCTTCTTAGTTAAAAGAACGGCAGCACTCCTTTGTACTGTCTGCCTCAGTGGCTGTGTTCGTACACAAGGTTCCCAGTCAGGATGGCCGAGCGGTCTAAGGCGCTGCGTTCAGGTCGCAGTCTCCCCTGGAGGCGTGGGTTCGAATCCCACTTCTGACAAAAGTTTTTGATGATCATCAGAATGACTGCAATACTGGACATTACTGTACTTATGTCCTAAATTAATATATGTCATAGTTGTTTGTTTTCTGCAGTCCTAAAGTCATTCCAGCGACTGGAGAAAAATAAATCCTTCAACAAACTTGGAGTTTCCTTTCTTGATGCTGATTGTCTGTCTGGGTGTGTAAAGGGCAACATAAAACGTCAGGATGGCCGAGCGGTCTAAGGCGCTGCGTTTAGGTCGCAGTCTCCCCTGGAGGCGTGGGTTCAAATCCCACTTCTGACAAATATATTGATGACATGCTTTACTTCCATTCAATCAACTGGTAACTTGCCAAACAAAGTTGAGGGCTTCAGCATTGGGCTTACAGGTGTCCTTGCAACTCTATATATTGTCGATTATCAATATTTCTTTGTATTCACAAAGTAAGGAATGAAAATAACTGTCAAACTTTCAATTTACCATTTACATTTACCATTTTTTTTAATTCCAACTTGTCAACTTCAGAGGAGGAAGAACATTTTAGTCTCGGGCGTTACTTTGACTGACTGTAATGTGCTACCAAACAGGAAAAAAAAGAGGCAGACATGAGAGTAATGCAAAATGTCTAAAGTTCATTCGAGGAGGGATGATTGCATGTGATGGAGGAGCGGTCCACATTCGTGACCCTGTTTCAAACGGCGCACTCTATTTTTCACACAAACAAAAACACCCACAGCAATGAAATGCAACATATATCAATGGCTTTTTTAGTTTTATGTGCCGATGTGTTGTAGTTACGTTAGTTTCTGGGCAAGACTGGCTGCTAAGTGCACTCATATCAGCAGCTGATACATCTCGGAAATGCCAGCATGAAACCCAGCTGACCCAAAGATTATATTTTTAGAACGGGTCATTCCTGGCAACAGTGTCCGGTCTGTTGCATAAGGTCAGATTCCATGTGTGTAGTGCTTTTGCGCTGCAGCTGGTTGGCTGAACAAGCGGAGGGAAGGATTAATCCATCCATCTTCAACACCGCTTATATCTTCTACAGGGTCGCGGGGCTGCTCGAGTCTATCCCAGCAGACTTCGGGCAGAAGGCGGGCTACACCCTGAACTGGTTGCCAGTGAATCGCAGGGCACACATAGAGACAAACAACCATTCACACCGTCACAGCTGCACACCATTAGCTGCCAATAAATAATGGTGCAATTATATTTAACCGGTCTGAAAGAAAAAGTTTTTGGATTGACAGCTGGCACTGCCAGTCATAGGCTTCAACATTAGGCCTTATTTGTACACAGCCCGTCATGAGTCAGGATGGCCGAGCGGTCTAAGGCGCTGCGTTCAGGTCGCAGTCTCCCCTGGAGGCGTGGGTTCGAATCCCACTTCTGACAAAAGAATCTTTTAAACCTCCTGTACAAATTTTCGGCTAAAACTCACAAACCCAGTGTGCCATTATGTAAATTCAGGCAGTACATGTTTGTGAGTTTACAAGGGTGGACAAAAGTCAACTTCATCGTCAACACAAATGTGAAATCATGAAATTGCTGGAGTGACAATTCAAAGCAGTCTATTTTCTTGTTCACAGGAGTTAACTGCAGCAGCTCAGAGCACTCAATTGCCACCCCCCCCCCCCACACACACACCCCACCCATATCTGTGTAGAGTGGGCCTCACTGCATGTGACGGTATCAGGATAATGGTATGAGTCAGGATGGCCGAGCGGTCTAAGGCGCTGCGTTCAGGTCGCAGTCTCCCCTGGAGGCGTGGGTTCGAATCCCACTTCTGACAACTGAATCTTTTAAGCATCCTGCACAAATTTTCAACTAGAACTCACAAAACCAACTCACAAACCCAGTGTGCCATCATGTAAATTCAAGCAGTACGTGTTTATCAGCTTACAGGGGTGGACAAAATTCTCTTGCTTGTCAACACAAATGTGAAATAATGAAAATCATAGAGTGAGAATTCAAAGCAGCCTATTTTCTTGTGAACACAAGTTAACTGCAGCAACTCAGAGCACTCAACTGATAAACCTGCCCCACCCCCGACATCCGGTGCAGTCAGTACATGTGATGGTATCACATCATGCAAATGTGTCAGGATGGCCGAGCGGTCTAAGGCGCTGCGTTCAGGTCGCAGTCTCCCCTGGAGGCGTGGGTTCGAATCCCACTTCTGACAGAATATTTTTAACTCTCTTTATAAAAGAATCATGTTGTTTAAATTGACATTATTTGACTCAAAAGTCAGGATTGGTCAAATTCAGATTTTATCATTTTTATTTTATTTATATTATCTCCACGAATGTGATGAAAGTCAAGTCGACGACAACTAGTTGCTCATGATATCATTGGTATTTTCTTACTGCAGATGGCCAGCAAATGTACGCAGAGCATCCACATTAGAACACGAGAGCATGAAGATTCGCCGACTGGCGCGTGATGGTATTTCTAGCCAGACAAAAAAATGATCTTGCTCAGTCTGCTTGCTGCTGCGATAGTCCAGTCAAATGCGGACACCGGTCCTAATCTTGTGCCGCAGCAGCAGGTACTGTATGGTGTGTTTTTGAATTAATATGGCAGTGGACTGATTTCCCACTCCCTTTGCACGTTGACAGTGGCTTTTTTTCCCCTTTTGTGGTTCTTCCTCATTTACCAAAGCTGCATATTCAGAAATAGAAGCCAACCGAAGTAATTCAATTCAGCACTCAGTTGTTGTAGAAAGCGGTTAAGTCCTCTTCAAGCCAAAAACATGACTGGCTACGACATCAGTATGGAGTAGACAAGTCGACGAATCGAGTAGTCAGTACGACTCTTACACAGAAGGACTAGTTCCAAAACAAAATCACAGAATGGCAAATGTGTTTCGCTAATTTTGAGCATGCTCAGTTAATGCGTTTTAAAGTACAATTTTTGGGCAAAGAACAGTTTTAAACACTAAATGTAACCCTCCACATCAAGCTTTAAATGTACAAAAATCTGCAGCGTTAAGGAGGTATGTATTTCTGTATGCTAACAAGCACCCAAGCCAACAAGATGGGACGAAAATGCCTCGTTTGCAAAACACACTCAATCGACAAATGCTCACTCACCAATGCCGGTATTTGCGCTGACAACAAGCATGGCGAAATCAGGGCAGTAGCTGGTGAGGCCAAAGATGGTGGTCTTCAAGTATTTATGGTGACCCGCCAGATCGATGAACGTGATCATTTTAGAGGCGCTCTCGCAAATCTCCTCTGCCGTTCGAGACTCGCTGTAGTTCACAACCTGGACAAAAAATGGCACATTGCTTAAACGTACTCAATGTTTGTTAGTTCTCATCTATTGGTGATTCTTTTACTCGCCTCTCCTTTACTATTGAAACCCAGGATCTCAAAGCTGATGCTAGATGTCCGCCCAGTCTGGATTTCATGGAGGTGCCTGAAGAGGTTGAGTCTCGCTCTTCCCCGCCCATTATCGAGCTCGCCTTGCGTCAAAACACCCAGCAGGGTCGACTTACCCGAGTCCACATTACCGATTACGGCCACTCGCAGGTCCAGGAACTGTATGAAAGAGCAAAGAAATACAATATATTTCTTTAAAATGACGATATATGTGAATCTGTGTGTCTTAATGGGAGACTTGCTAACCTGCTGGTCATCCGGCACCTTACGAATTAGGACTTCGGCAATGGTAAGGGGTTGATCAGTGTCGTAGTCCACCTCTGCATGTCGAAGGATGGTGATGTCAGCCCCAACTCTGTCAGACAAACATGATTTTTGGTGTGAAATCAAAATGTAAAACGTACTGTATACGCTTTAGATCGGTGGATAGGTTCACTTCAAAGCTCACTTCTCAGCCATCCTATGGAGGGTGGTCAGGGACGCCCTCATGTCATCCTCCGACAGTCCCACCAACATGCCGTTATCCTCCACCCCGATCTGATAGACAGCTTCTCCGCGACCCTCCTGGAGCCGCCATTTCATTTGCGTCACCAGGTGCTCAAATCGGCTTTGCGTAGGGTCCACGAGTTTCAGCTAAACCGCAGATGAAAAGATCACAGAACTCAACAAACGTTATCCCGATGCGAACATTGCTGTTGCTAATCCACACTGGTGTCAGATTTCAACATAGGCCGAATGGAACAGACTTGTCAAATTGTTGACCTACAAATGTTCTTCACACTGACCTTATCGTGAGCCTCACTTTCATGGCTGAACTAAAACTGTGTCTGAAAGTGGAAGTGTGGCATTTGATGGGACAACGTGAAAACTTATGTTCTGAGCAATGGAAGAGCTGCTGTCAAGCCACAGCCTGAATTTTTGGTTGTATAGAAGTCACTCATTTATGTTGGGGGTTACATTCCAGAACCTCCAGGCATATGCAAGTACTAAACAGATGAATATTCGAACTATTTTCAATTTAAAAGCACAAATATGGGAGTGTAGTCTGTCACTGCAGTCAACTTAACAAGTAGGGGAAAAGCTAACACATTTCAATACATATTCAATTAACTGAATGTGGCTGTAAGGCTCAATAGACCATAAGCAATAAAATAAGACCACACCCAACATTTCGTGCAATACTATAAAAGTTTATTACCTATGAATAATGACTAAATAAACTATTCTGACAGTGTCGCTGTGTTTTTTTTTTTTTGTGGGGTGGGGAGTTAATTTGTATTGAGTGAAGTGTCTGGTTAGTTTAAATATCTCATATCACCCAGGCGACTCACACTGACACCATATATCCTAAAACCATATTGCTTTACGTGAAACGCCTTACCTTGTACTCTATATTCCCTTCTTCCACCTAGGAGATAAGAAACAATGTATCAGACTCAGACAGTGACAACCAAAAGGCCAGTAATTTTATCTCACGACATTAGTATCAATCACAACTGGAATGCTGTTTGTTTCACCTCTCATTTGAGAGGGCCGCATTAGTTCATGAAACAAGGCTTAGTTAGAACTGACCAGCCTGAGTTGGTGTGGAAAAGCCAATTATTTATGCTCCAAGTTGTAGGCACACAGCACCACCAGAAATTGCGGCATTCTTATGTACAAATGATCATCGTTAAGATATCAGGTGTAGGCTTCTTTTAGTCACTAAGTCATTGGGTAAGTAAAAATGTAGGGCATAGGCTACCTCTGCAGTTATAGGGGACTGTGTTTTTGTTGTTTTGGAATTTGACTCCCAACATACATCAAAAACTGCTTTCCAAACCAACTCGGGCTGGTCTGTCCTAACCAAGCCTTGTTGCATCAGCTCAACTCTACTCAACTGATGAAGGGTGAAAGACGAAACGTCTTCTAAGACAACCAAAGGAATCCAGTTGCAATTTATTTAATGCCCTGAGAAAGAAAAGACCTGTCTGAATGAGAATACAAGTACGCCATTGATTTGTAAACTAATAATAACTTTTGGCTGAATGAGCACAATGGTCATCGGAAAGCTGAGACGAACGCCGAGCTAATAAATATGTTATTAGAAAACGCGTGTCCAATTCCATTCAAGTTTACCTCAACATACTACGACCGACTTTCAACATTCTACATTTGCATACTACCGACGAGTAATTTGCTTTGCGAGTTCAACAAAAGTGGGTAATTATGTAACTTTCCTATACACAGCCTAAAGTAAACAAACACAATGTCGGCCAAGGAATAGACACTCTATCTTTGGAAGTAATATTACTGTATTACGATTGAGGACTCGTAACTACCCCGCCGCCCCGCTCCCTCCCATATAAAACTATTTACAAACACAGCTGATGCTACAATAGCATGCTAACTGCACTTTCGCGCGTTTCAATTTAGAGCTTTTATAGGCATTAAGGCCAGAAATTATTTCGGCCAAGTGGCTACGTGTCACAATATTGAACATCGAATCGTGAGGTTAGCGAACAAAACAAAGAAAGATCGGACGAATACAAAACGTAGCTTTAAGCCAAAAGTGAAAGCGAACTGTTGTTTTTTTTTGGGGGGGGGGTGTAATTAACATGTATTAACAGAATATCGGCGATGTTGGCCGGTAATACCCATGAGACAAGCGTACCTCTGGGGGTAGATAAGGGGCGTTGTTGCTCGGTTTGAAGCTGTGAAAGTGTCGCGCATTCGCTCTCTTCTTCTTGGCAGAAGCCCGCTTGGTGGCGGGAGCGCGTCCGCAACCATACACCGGGTTCACTTCGGTCCGAGAGCCGCCGCAGTCGTGTCCATTTTCTGAGCCAAACAACTCGGAAAGCCGCGCATCCATAAGCTGCTTTGCAGAGGGACGGCGGACCGGGACGGCTCTCTCAAAACACCCGAGGGGAACACAATGGAAGTTGTCTTGTTCGAATTCGACTCTTTCTATCTGAAAGGAAGGGGTTGTTTTCGGTTAAGTGATAGCTTCAGCCCCCCCACCCCGAATAAGTGGACCCTTGGAAGTCCTCGTAAACGATAACGGGGAAGAGATGGTGGTTTTGAGTTTTCCGAGGATCACGTCACATTGTGAAACGTCAGGGCAAGAAATGGCTTTGACAACACGAGCAGCGCGAGCGGGCGGCAGGCGCCCGAATCATACGTAGATCTTGCTTAAGCACCGCCCGTGTCAGCTCCCTTGGTCATTATTACCGCTGTACACTTTACAGCGCACGCCGTTTAGCAGAGGTTTGCGTCAGCCAACGAGGAAGTCAATGTTTGACACCAAGACTGACGAAAGTTTGCATTTAAGTATGAAATCACACACAGAATCGTGAAGTTAAAGCAAACGCTTTGCACTTGTATTTTTAAACTACATTCAAATGGAAAAATTGTGTTCGTTTTGGGGGAATTGGGGCAAATGGGCTGATAATGCCCGAAATTATCAACGAATGTTTTAAAAAGCATGTAATACATATGTGTATTATTTTTTTAGTCGTATTCAGTTTTGCAATCAGCATATGTGCCATATTACTCCTTTTTTTAAATGACAACTTTTTCTAACCAGTTGAATGGACTATCCAAGCAATGGGTCAGTATGGTTCTAAACATCAAGTTTTCTTCATTACCTGAAACAGAGAATTATAACTGAATGTCCTAGCAGTACTGTATTTATTATTTGTTACCTTGACGTTGACAATAACAACAACGGCGCCATCTAGTGTTTCGTAGAAAATTAAAAATATTCATAATAACAATAATATAATCATGTTTTTAAAATATAAACTCAAACTTGCTGATAAATAATTATATTTTGATTTCTGAGTTTATTTTTTTGATATATGTGTATATGAATAACAATTTAAAACTGAATAGAATAAAATAGAAAGGCTTCATTGTCATAATGTGGTGCAGATACAATGAAGATGGGGTGCAACTCTGAGGTTCTCTTTCACTTTCAGTAAGAATAATTAAAGTTCAATAGAAATCTAACAATATAAAAGCTATAACAGCCATCTATCCATTTTCCATACTGCTTATGCAAGGGTCGCGCGTAAAAGACCATAAGGAGCTTTTGGCAAATGTTCTCAGTTTTTCATGAGTATCCACTGCTCCTCCTTCTTGATGATTCTAGAGAAGTTAACGGACCAGGAGAGGTCAACAGAGATCACGGTGTTCAGGGAGGTGAAGGTGTGGACGATCTCCACGCCGAATCTATCTTGTGCACGTTGGGCGAATGGTGAGCATTTACCTGAATTTCAGAGTGCAAATCTGAGATCTGGCATCCTGCTGTATTCCAAAAACATGTAAGTTGGGTTCATTGAACACTCCTTGGTGTACAGACGTGCGAAGGTGAGTGTCGATACCTGTCTGTCTGTATGTTCCCAAGCAATTGGCTCGCGGTCAGTACCATGTCTCTTGCCCAAAGTCAGTTGGGACATACCTGTATATGCTCCAGCTCATCATGACCATAACGAGGATAAGAAGTACAGAAAATGGGCTGATGGACAAAATCATATTTTTAAAAAAAATCATCACCTTTCAGTTGTGTGTTCCTTTAGAGGAGTCTGAGCGGCTGTTGGCAGCCAATTGCAGCATTTTCGATCCCCATTAGTCTAATAAAAGTGTTGCATTTAACAAACGTTGGTGACCTCGGATTTAAAGTCTTGAATGATGAACCTAACATGCATGTTTTAGATTGTGCGAGTAAAACGGAGTACCTGGGATTTATTATTGTTGTTTTTTTTTGTTTTTTTTTTTTTAATCCAGGCAAAACATGCAAGCTCCACACATGAAGGCCAGAGCCATGATTGGAAGAAGCAGGCATCTCAGAACTGAGATGGATTTGTTAAATCCAGGATCCAGTCAAGCAAAACAAAAACTATACAGCACTACAGGCATTATGCCAATTTGAATGGATTCCATTTTTTTGACATAATTTTAAAAGTTGGCCATTTTGCAGTTCTAATCCACCAGTTTTCCATTGTTATTGACAATGAGTTTAAAAAGCCAACTCCTACTCTGGGTGTAACTGGTTCCAGAGTGTGACATTTCTGAGAATCAACCCTGATTGGTCAGGTTGCCTGTGATGTCGGACCACATCCCATTTTCCCCTTTTGAGAAGTTTCCTCTCAGATTCCTTCAAATATCCATGACTGCGTGCACACATACACGGTTATTATTCAACATGCGACATCTGATTGTGCTTCTGCTCTGTGTGGGAATCCTGAACCACATCTCAGAGGCCCTCCTCATGGAAAAGCTAGCAGACAACAAGATGTGTGGCGATGCAGAGTGTTCATGTAAGCAAATGTGTTTCATCCAATACTGCGTTTAATACCCGTTTTATACTTACAGCTATTTGTCAATTTTCTTTTGTGTGATTTTTCTTTTTAGACGTTGTCTCCATGGCCACGGCCTTGGATGACTTCATCGCGCCAGACTGCAGATTTATCAACATCAAGAAGGGTCAGAAGGTTTATGTGTATTCTAAACTGGTGCCAGAAGAGGGCGGTGGAGTCTTTTGGTCTGGCAGCGTATGTCCAAATCAAACGCCACTGTGGATGAAAGTCACTGAGATGTAAAAGGTGAGACGTTTTCGTGAAGCTATGCTGCTGATGTGTTGACTGTTAGGTGTACAGTGATCGCTATGTGGACCAGATGGGCATCATCGGATACTTTCCAGCTCCCGTGGTGAAGGAGACACACAAGTTTAGAGAGGACACGGTCCAGATTCCAACAACAGTGTGTAAAGTTAACAGACATACTGTATGTATTTGTATGTTTTTCCAATCGGTCAACAACAACTTTTTTTTTTTGTCATTGCAGAACATGGATTTCCTCTGCGCATAAGGTGAACAGATGCTTCCTGTTTGCTTGTTTGAACATACCAGTAACAAATACATCAAATTAAATACACGGTTGTTTCTACAACTAATACTCTGATCATCTCAGCTCCACAAATGCCTGAAGCGAGGTTCACAAATGCTAATCGGGCCGAATTTTATATTTTTTCATCTCTTTTGATCACTCAGTAAAGGTTTGATTCGCTGATGTCTTTGTGCGATTATACATTAGTGTCTATGTGTGTGTGTGTGTGTGTGTGTGTGTGTGTGTGTGTGTGTGTGTGTGTGTGTGTGTGTGTGTGTGTGTGTGTGTGTGTGTGTGAGAGATAGAAGTATGGGTGGGAAAAAGTCCTCACACTCTGTTCTTTCGTACTGCAGATAAGATACTTCTGTTTTAAAAAAAGGACTTATTTGACTCCTTTGTGGAAATAAAAGTAAAGTACACACCCATGAAATGTACGTAAGTATAAAGTACACATAAAATCAGTTTGTTCCCTGCTTGACACAGCCGCTTGTCATTTATCACAGCCACTTTGGTCAATAAATCCCTGTATTCCATGTCAAACCCAATCCCAACTCGTCTTATTTTAACAATGTGACTTTTGAGGAATGATCATTGGAGCCTGCCATTTCCACTGGACATGATGCTCTTGATTGTCGCCGCAGTATCAAGAGTCTTGTCATTGATTTGTTTTATCGATTGAACTGCAATGCACATCATGGAATTGTAATGTTTCCCTCCTCCATAGTAGCAAAGATCATGTCTCGAAATCCAGAAATCACGAGGCACACCTGCACAATCATTTATGAGATCAATTGCAAACACAGTCATGTGGTTTATTATGCTATCCAAACAGCTCTGCATGACGCAGCGCAATATATTCACCGTGAGGAACCGTAATGAGGATAGTGGTAAATTAACATCAAATTATAAATCAACTGTACATGAAAATCAAGTTAAGCGCTTATTAGATGTGAGGGATCTGCCTACAGTGTTTTCTGTGGCAATGTTCGATTTTAAAAACAAAATTAAAAAATGGGAAACGCTAAGAGTTGTATTTTTGCTCTTACTGAAATAGGGAGAGGTTGTGCAGAGCAGACACGCACAATGCAGTATAAACTAGGTCTTCTGACGAACACGACAGATGGATTATGGGAACTTTGTGATGAAACCAAACTTCTCGTACAGTATAATGACCGTTGAGACATATTGGGGCTCTTAAGGCACAACAGATGATCTGCTTTGTTTGCTTTCATCGTCTTCAACAGGCATTCTTTCCGCATCACATCACCCACACAGATGCACATGAAGGATCGGAACAAATGTCTGCCAGTGCAAAACAGAAAGCTCATTGATTTAGCTTCAGATCTGCTATTTCACTTATTGATTTGAAGTGACAACACAAACTTTTAATTTGTTGATTTAATTTATCATTTGAGGCAATTAGCGCGGTCACGTACTCGTTCCAATCAATATAAACCTGCTAAACATTTTAACATTTACCATGAAAAAAAAAACCATCAGCAGGGAGAAAAGCAGACAAGTGATGAAAAACAAATGGCCGTGTGCACATAGACACACTATTATTACTTTAAAGGGTTGCCATGGTGACGGGATAAGAGTTTTCGGCGGGATTGATGGTTCAAGGAGCAGCTGCCAAAAGCAGACACACACAAGACAGAGCGCACAAGCTGCTGTTTTTTTTTCCCCAACAAGTTTTTCCATCTCTATGTCAAACCCACACCGTTGTAAACAGGAAGCCCCTTGGCACCCTGCCGAGCTGTGAAATCAGCGCATCTGAGGGTTTAAATATCCATTTTAAATTAAATACGCATCTTAAATATCCTTCAGTGGCTGATGCATGAATGATATGTGGGGGACTACGGAGACTGGAAAAACAACAATTATGCTCAGACTAATAACGATGACTTACAAAAATAGTAAGCACAAAAAAATCTATCTATCTATCTATCTATCTATCTATCTATCTATCTATCTATCTATCTATCTATATATATATATATAGATATATAGATATATATATGAATGAGTATCTAATAGTTAACTGCAGAAGACAGTACAACAATCTGACAGACAAAAACAGCACCACCAATGAATGAAAACAGTATGAATGTATCCAAATCAAAGTCACGAAACAAAGACACTCTGAGACATGTCTTTTAATTGTCAAAGGAGATTCGTTTATTTACTCCATGAGTCATATAGTGACGACCACCAAGTAACGCACCAGAATTAGAATTTTAAATGTAAATACAGTACTGCACCAGTCGCTCAAGATGTGGTGTGCTGTGAGACTGCGCCACCTTTAAATTGCAGGCATAGTTCAACTGAAAACGGGTGAAAAAACATATTTCACTAACCTTGGCAATCAGCAAGCCAAATAAAAGGGAAAACATAAAAAGAATGAATGGAGCAAAGTGAGTCTCAGATTGTATTTTTTTTTCCATCCCAGGAGATAGCATAAAGACTTAGATACTGTTTTTCGTGGAGGGAGAAGAGGGGAGTGAGAACGTGAGTGCGTATAAATCAATGGTTCTTTGTGCCACCGAAAAAAAAAAAATAGGTGGAAGCACACTAGCCCGCGCAATTACATGACTCACACAGTCACACTTGCACGTGCACGTACGCACAGATACGCTTCAGAGAAGAAGAGAGCGCGAGCTGGGTGAAGTTAATGCCGAAGCTGCACTTTATCCTAACTAATGAAAGCCTTTGTGACTTTGAAGCCAATCGAAGCTGAAATTGACAAATGCAATGTGAGCGAGAGCAATAAATGTGATAAGGACAAACCCAAGTCACAACCCCTTCGAGGATTTTGTCCTCTGTGAATTGATTGATTGAGTTCAAATGATCCCGGGACGTAGACTTTTTGTGACCCTCAGAGAAAATGGACTCCCTCATTTGAGCACCTTGAAGATGCTGTTGAAGGCTCTCACTACATGCCCTTGTGTGTTGACACAGTCGTTTATCCCACTGTGAAAACATTGTTGTTATTGCTGCTATTTCACTGAGTCATATCAGGTCTGGGAACAAATATGATGATGCTTCAAATGGTCGACTGCTCCGATACTATGGTCCTTTTTCTCTGTTCAATGTAATGGCATCAAAACTATTTTTCCCCTTGACGTTTTGCTTTCTACGGGATTTCATAGGAAACCATACAAAAGGACTACCAGAAGCAATTTGCATTTTGCCATGTGTGAGTCAAATACTCTTTAAAAATATGTAGTCGTCTTACTTTGATATTGATCACAAGCCTGATTTTTAAAAAAAGTGATTTGCGGTAATGTGCTAAAAATTAAAGTGTATTGGTTTTGTTTCAAGTGTCTACTTGTGTAGCCTGTCAGACAAAATGAATAGTGATATGAAAAAAAAAAAAGATGAATGAGAGTCCAAAGGTGATAGGATATACCAACCTGCGCGCGGACTCACAATGTTCTGCATCAAAGGATAGATGTTAAAATCCTGTGGAGATAGAATGGTAAAACACTAGCAGTTGCTATGCTAACATACTGTAGACTAGAGCAAGATAGCAACAGACAAATAAAGGATATCTTAATCTTAATCTTAAAAAGACTTTTCATCTGGTCCTATACTGTAATTAGGTTCTAGAAAAATTAGAATTGATAAAATTATTAACATGCTAGCATGTGGTATGCTCATACATAGCAAGATAGCAAAATGCTAACATGCTAATCGTAAACTTAGTAAAATATAGCAAGATACCAGAGTAGAGGAAGTGCTAAGGTAGATAAATCATCACATCATTGGTTGCTACGTAGTCAAGTAATATTTCAATGAGAATTCATAAAATGCTGGTGTGCTAACAAATAAGGGCATGGCAGCAGCCTGAGTAGAGAAAGCGTTAAGGTAGACTGAAAGGCCTCTGCACCTGAGCTGGAGTTAAGTGTTATTTCAAACTGGTAAAATGATAACTGTCGATTTGTTAGAAGAAGAAGAAGAAGGTAGCAATCGAAGCAGGGAAAGTGGTAAGCCATCCGTCAGGATTTTATTGTCATCTTAGAATTGATAAATGGCATGCTGACAATTGATAACAAGTTATCACTTTCTATCTCTTACCGTAGCTTTTTAAGGCACGTGTCCATAACAAACTTTCCTACGTCCTGTCTTTTCATGTTTTATTTTCACAGAGATGGGTTTAGTGACAGACTTTGAATGGAGCCACAAGTGTTTGTCATGACAACTAATTAGCCATTACAAAAGCAGCTGGGGCTAAGTAAGGCCATTAGGTGCTGAAAGAAAATGGAGTTGTCGTCACCGGGTTTCTCTCTTCACATCCAAACATGTGGCAAAATGATCGGGAAAAGATGTAAATGCTTGTCATCCATTTATTTCAATCAATAAGTGTCTATGACAGCGGTCCCCAAACTTTTTCCTGTGAGGGCCGCATAAGCTTTGCTTCTGTGATGGGGGGGGGGGGGGGGGGGTCAGTCTGGAACAGAAAAAGGGTGACCGCAAGAGTACGGAAATGTAAAAATGGATTGTTTTCCAGAAACCCACACAAAATGAAGCCGCCTCTTGACAGATGAGACTGACAGACGTTTCTTTGCGCTGAAAGAAACAAAAACAAAAACATCGTTTGTCCACTTTGGGTTAAATACCCCGCATTCTATTTTTCTCTTACCGAACCTTTTCGCCATGATCCCGTTCTCTGAGAGAGGGGCCGGTTTCGGATTTTTTTTTTCTGGCGTTGCCAGATAACGGCACAGAAAGATGCACCAAATGTCACCTTATTGTATCTGTGTTTATGAAATAGTTACTAATTAATAGTTAATAATGAAAACGGTTCAGAACTAAGGAACATTTTATTGCAAAAGCCCAACTTTATGATCAAAGACAAATCCACATCGATGAAAAATAAATCAAAATACTCTGTGGTATTTTCAGGGGGCCGGACCAAATGCGGAGGCGGGCCGGATCCGGCCCGCGGGCCGTAGTTTGGGGACACCTGGTCTATGACATACCTTTCGTACATTTACATTTGGACGTTTGCTTTTATTCTTTTAGTATTTTTGCATGTTACATTACGGTGCTATTTCACTGTCCTTTTCTTTAGGGTTGGTGGAACAACATGAGGTTCACAGCTCTGCCCATCTTGTAATAATCAAATTAAAAAATGACAACCTTTTGGTGCATCCCTCGTGTTTATGTTGGTAAAAAAAAAAAGTGACACACATTCATATACCAGAGGCTTTTTGTTTTTATTGTTATGTGTGACCACGTGAATATCTGTGTGAACGCTACTCAGGTGTCCCAGAGTGCTTTGGTGCTTTGCTTCATCTTTGGCCCGTTTTACAGACAAAGCAGCTTTGTTAAGCTTAATGGTGCTTGTATTGATTGGCTAGGATATCCTCACAACCCGCCAGGGCCGAATGAGCAATGAGATCCTCCAATGAGGACCTCTAAATGCTTTCCAGCTCCTTTTTATTGACCCTTCTGGAATAGCTCATGCAGGGTTTTATTTACACGCTTTGCCCACAGCCTGTTTTTACAATGCAGAGATTGCTCTGTAATGGCGGCATGCATATGAGTATTGTCTGTTTTTTACTGTTTGCCTGACTGGGTGTAATGCAACTATAGAGGCTTGTGAAGTCATGGAAGCAGATGCGAATGAACTTTCCTATGTTAGTCAGCACTAATTGAATCGAATGGCTGGCTTAGCACTCATCTGTGGTCCAGTCAGTGTACTGTAGCTTTTGAGCCCGAAAGGGATAGTGACCTTTCCCTAATACCGCCAGGTTGGATCAGGTGACGCCCGTTCTCACATCTGCGCTAAGACGGGGATTGTGTTACATCAACTGGACAGATACACGTACATTTGTCATTATTTCTTGAAAGACAAGACACACACGCACATAAAAAAAAAATCAAGAAGAATAGTGAAGAGATTTTTAAAAACTTTTATTTACTCATAATATTTTGAATGTCCTGTGACTGACATTCATTTGAGAGAAAAAATGGCAGTACGACAAGCTTTATGTACTGTTTTTTTTTTGTTGTGAAAAATGTAATATGATGAATCAGCAAAAGTTAAGAAACAAAGAAAAGTTAAGAAACGAACCCACTCTGAAAAACTGAATTAATAAAACAAAATGCAAAATGAATAATAAACTAATTCTAATTGACAATTGCTAAACTTTTATAACCCTGGACGAGAATTGACAGCCCCCATTTTAGCGTCGCTCCACCCTGCGTGCATGCAATCCTTGAAAGTGCGTTAAGTGACACACTTAAGTCGATGGGCCATTCTGTGCAGTTAAAAAAAAGTGTACTAAAATCAAATCCGAATTTTCAACGTTCGACAAAAGTATCTTCTGAAATGACTGAAATATTTTGGGACATAAAGGCACAACGCATAGGACTAATTCCCCGTTGGCCTACGTAGGCTATTGTTTACCTTCTTAATGGACTGTGCTCTTCAGAGTACGAGGCAGCACTGGAGAGCGGCTTGGTAACGTCCGAGGTAGCATTACCATTAGCAGTAATGTCCTAATGGAAAGAACACAGGAGGAAGGCTGGTGCTTGTGCTCTTTTCCGTCCTCATCGGACCCACCGTCATCACATCGAGTCAAGGTCTTCCGCCCAGACCGCAGAGCAGAGCAAAGAGCCCATTTTCATGCTGATTACCACCAGGTCACATTGTCGTCAGTCTTCTCGCAGGAAGGCATTCGCAAAGGCCAGATAATTACCCCCACCTCGAGTTGAGGTGGAAGGACGAGTTTGGCTCTTCGGAGGCTTGATTTTGCAAAATGAATGCACCCGTTAAATTAAAGAATCTCATGATTAGTGTGTTTCGGAGCTGTTGTTTTCTGGCTTGCTGTGAGAATGAAGTCAGATTATGATGAGTTTTTGTTTATTAATCGATTTTATGGAAATAAACTTTAAGTTTTATGAATTAAAAAAATACAACAAGTTGTAATATTATGAGTGAGTACAGTAAATACCCCAAGCAATATAATGTGAATGAAGTCACTTTTACCTCATACAGAAAATATATAAAATGCAATTAAAATAAATATAATAATTGAATGGAAAAGTTTGAATTATTTTTCAGAGTGGGTTTGTTAATTTTTATTAGTTTTATGCTTGGTTTTAGTTTCGCTTTTATTAGTTTTAAAATAAGTGTAATAATAGAACATTTTAATGAATAATCATTGATGAGAATTGTTGTCATTTGTTTTATTAAATTCTTTCAGTTATAAGAATAAAATCCATTGTATTCAATGCAACAAAAAGTCATATTTTTATGAGAAAAAACACAAAATATTGCCAGAATAAAATTTTATATATATTTTTTATTAATTAATTAATTTATTTAATTAATTGTTGTTTTTTTTTTCCTAGAATGAAATCATATTCATAGAAGGTGGGTAACACAGAGTACAATTTCAAGGACTCTTGAAGAAAGTGTCGTGGATTAGCTCTGCTGGTTCATTTTCCTCAACTAATTTTCCAATCAAAAAGATTTTGGGCGTGTGTGAATCATGGCTTGCGACGATTGGACCACCACAGTCAAACCCACCTAACGCCGAGTAACTTTCTGCAGGTGCCCCGCTGATGCGGCTGATGACCGTTCTGACAAACCAAGCGTCATTACGTGACTCAAATGACTACCACTCGCTGTGATATGTTCCCACCTTATAATCAAAGTCCAAACACATTCAACAAAGTAGTAATTTGCAGGTAATACACCGTGAGCAATCAAACGATGACAGCGTGGTGCTTTCATATACATTATTTCTCATGTACCAAACAGTATTTTGCATTAAGTGTTGTTCAGCTCTGTCAAATTTGCATGTCTTTTAATCGCCCCCCATGTGACGCATCCATTAGGCCGCACAGAATTCTCACCTTGAAAATAAGCAACGCACGCAGGGAATTAATCATCCTGATTATGCATAATCGGAGTCGTGCGCGCTTGTTTTTCTATTCCAATTAAAGTGGATTTGCTTTTGGAGTAGGCTTTGAATAACAAAGCGGGTGGCGGCAGCCAGTCACGCTTATGCGGCTCTTAGCACGGGTGAGTGGCTTGCTCTGATACAGATGCTTCAAAGGAATTGTGTTTTAGTTTCACCCTGTATCGATGCTGAGCTACAGCATGTATTGTCACATTCGTATAAGTTGTGATACTAATCCTGTTTTTGTAAAAAAAAAAAAAAAAAGTATTCATTTTTGCCAGCTATAATGTTGATAATTGGTTATTAATACACCACAGACTATTATCCCAAAACAGTTTAATATCATTTTAAACTTTCTTACATTATCCTTAAAGAGAAATGGTTTACACATCATTTGATTGAGAAAAAATACACCTGATGTGCATGTTTACATACAAATGTGGAAAAAAAACCAGTAACTTCCATCAACAATACATCTTAAATTTTGCTTCTCTCAAGCATACAAAGCAGATTTATGATTATTTATGTACAGTATATTATTATTTCAACTTACTGTTGATATAACAACACAATACAATACAGTACATCCTGATTTACAGACTGATTGGAGGGAGGGGTCATCCCTTAGAGATGAGTTTTATAATTTTCTCTTTGCATTAAAAATTGTTACATAAAGAAAGAAGCTCGAAAGTGTTTGAAAAGTTTGAAAGTGGATCCAAACATACCTGGGTGTTGCTTGAGGATGATGACGGTGTGCATCCGATAGCGTTCATGAGCCACAATGTTAAGCAGTTCCTTTTTTTCACCACTGTCACGATCGCGACACTTTACAAAAAAAATAAAAAAGTAATATTTGTGCCGTACCAAAAATCACATGTTTGAGAGCAGAGATGCACGATATGAGACATTTCAACCAATATCGTTATACTGATAACCAATAATTTGGCTGATACACTCAGTGATCGCCGGTCGCCTCTAAAATCCTGATCGTGTAAAGCTGAGCTGTTTGCGATGGAACCAGCCAGATGTACAGTTGACGCTTGTGAGCGCTGAAAACTAGGACATAGCAAACACCGAAAATAGGCTAGGAAATCACTCTCTAACCACGCTTGTGAGCAGACTTCATAAAAACACACTCAAAAGTGGTTTGTAGATTAGATGGCGCCTTGCTGAGGGGAAAATCACTCTGTCACAGCAGTGCAGTTGTGAAAATAAAAATGTTATCCTGAATTACCTGTCTATTGACCTCAGGAAAGTTTTTGGCCTGTGTGGGGTTTTGTAAACAGCACCTACACAGGCATCATAAGCAATTTACTTCAACAGAATGGTGTTTATTCATGTTCGCCAAATGTAAAAGTAGTAGGTCTAATCTAACGGAACACATTTTCCTTCAAGGCTGCTGTCAATCAATCATAAACTATTTTAATAGCCGCGCACGCTAATTTGAAAGATTCAAGGCGAGATGCATTGTGGCAGGTAAATAACACCCATCCCCAAGATGAAGCCTGCTCTGTGCTGATTCTTATTATTTTTTTTATATCTGCCATCTTATCTCACAGAGGCAGACACCTGAAGAAGCTCAGCACACAGAAAGAGCATCAAGCTCCCTGGTCGATCCAGTCAAGTCAGTGTGCAAAGTACCTACAATGCCTCTGTCACCGCACGACGGAAGTTGTTACTTATTGGAACTGCAGCGAAGGGAGCTTCCTTGAAATGGACATACAGTATGATGCCAATTTTTCCACTACTTTCCAGGTCGTTCATTTCTGTGACATGATTCGATCAACATACCTCAAAATCACTCTCTCGAAACAGCCAGGTGGTGTAAGGTGGCTTTCCTGTCTCAACCCAGCTGACTTTGGGCAAGAGGTGGGCTGAACTGATCGGCAGCCAATGAAGAGCCACAAAAATGGATCGGTAACATTTTCATAATATTACATTTTTACAATTTTAACCAACTCAATGAAGAGAGCGCACTCTTTTTTTATGTGGTAGGCAGTAATAGCCTTTATTACAACCACAAAAAAAAACAGACTGGTTCTGACAATCGTTGACATGTTGCAGTTAACCAAACCGCACTGTGAGTGTGTACCTGATGATAAAATACCACCTTGATATTTTCCGGTGTTTCCAAAATGCCGCATGACCACTATTTAGTGCAGCGGATCAATTAAGTTCAGAGCCTGCACTAGCACAGTGATCGTTACGTCACTGGTTCATTTCCAATGTAAAGTAACACATGACCCTTTACGTGATTTCCCACTCACAAGGTGAATGATGACACAAGTGGATTTTGGGCCTTGGAAGGCAAGATACGAGGAGCTGTCATTGTGAAAAACATGTTGCCTCTTTGCTCACGATTGAAAATTAGTCGAGCTGCCGTGTCATATTTTTCTGTGTGTTCTCACTGACCGTGATAGCCGAAGCAATAAAAGGCAGTGAAAAAAAAATTCTTCACAGTTCATTTCGGATTGTGTTGTTGTGTAGAGCTAGGTTTGGTTTATCGTTGTTACTGGGCATTCTTTTTAAGGTTTTTGAGGGTAAAATACAAGGCAAACAGGAAAGAAACATAGAGTGTTTAACTGAATTAAGATGATGGCATTGTAATGCAGTTTGAAATCATTTGGAAGGGATTTCTAAAGGTCAACAAATGCATCAATGTAAGGGGAGGAAAAAAAGTCTCGCTATGTTCTCATTTAGTATAAATGCGATGGTGTTGTTACACCCAATCTTTCTTGTGAAATCACTTTTTCCAGTCGGCGACAATCATGATTCCTCCTCGCCGTGCCATGCTGACTTCACACATTGTCGTCTTTCAGATTGACTTTGAGATGAAGAGATGAAGCTCCCATGCGCACACATTTTTTGTGATGCATCCCTCCAATAGGAAACTCTGCAAAGAACCCTTAATAGAATGTGTAATTTGGAGGCTTCCTTTTAAACGCAGCTCTGGTGAGAAGTGAAGTATAATAGAGATGCGAGCTCGTTTGTCCAAGTGAAACAAATAATCTCTCTGCTGCAGCGTGGCAGTCGTGTGGGAGGAAATCTCCGGGGAGGCTGCAAACGGTGATTAGTAAACAGCCTACACTTATATAGAAAACACATTGTTATTTTCCGAAGCTGTTTCATACAACCTTGGGATGTTATATAATGTGAGAGCAATCATTAGGGTGATCGATGAGTGTTATTTTAGCTACATGGGAATACATGCACCTCACAGAAATGGGGTATTCCTCCATTGGCAAAGAATGTACTTGTGTGTCCAGTCCTTATGTAGTGTGTCAAGTAGCAACATGAGGAACATTTTAATGAGGTCGCTTTCTCCTTTTTTTCTCTTTTTTTCATAACAACCTGCTGCTCATATCCAATTACACCCCATTCCAACTGTTTCTACGTTCCAACCTAGAAGGTCAGAATGCGTAGGATGGATGTGAACAATCTGTGGAATTTTGAAAGAAGAGACACGAGCCTCGTCAAGGGTGGTGCAGTTCACAGAAATTCCCAATAAGCTACTCGCAAATGTCCATCGATCCATCGCGTTTGTCCTCATCAGCTAACTTTGAGAGGTTTGGTCTCTATATCTAGTGACTTTTACAACCTCTCCCACTAACTATTCTTCTAAAAAGCGACTCGCAAACAAACAACGTAAGCAGAATCTTTGGGATATTTTGTTCCGTTTGATGACAAAGCCAATCACAGAGTCAACCGCACTGAAAATTACCGACAATGTGTTCCCCATTTGTACATTGCAAAAGCAGTGACTTCCCGACTTGTTGGAAACTTTTGACCCGAGGCACAATATGTATTTCCAAGCCACCAGAGTTCACCTAAAAATGCTGATTGAATATAAACCTGGTAGGACTGCAGAAACAGGTCAATTAGTGGAGCCCAGAATTCAAAGCAAGCACGGTGAAGCAGCACGTCGCTGTTATGCTGCACACGAATGGAATAAGCTGATGACATAACTTATGTTAGCCCCAAATGTAAACGCTGAGGTTAAAACCGATATTCTTTTAACATACCAATATGATTAATGTCTTTCAAAGCATTTTAAAAATCTTGTACTTACACTCTTTGTTATTTTTGTGTTCTAGAAAGCTACGTTTTATTTATTTGCTTTTACATGTTTTGTTTGCACGTGCTTTTAAATGTTGTACTTTTGTGAAGCACATTGTGTTACCTTGTGTATGAAATGCGCTATGTAACAGTAAATGAAGCTGCCTTACCTTGCTTATATAAGTAATTCATGACAGGACCCCAAGCAGTGTGGCTCATGTGGGATCAAGGTGTGCATAATAAGAGAATGGATGGACCAGAGTCCTGTTTATGAAGGCTCAAAATCCTCTTGGTTTTGAATGAAAGTGGAGCAGGGATCTCTCCATGGTGCTGACAGGACACCCCAAGGCTGAGTGAGCCCCATTGGAAAATTGTGACGGACTGGGAGGGGGAGAGACACAAATCTGAGGATGCACGTCGAGCGCCCCACGCAGCACACACGAGCGCCCCACTCGACCCGCAGCAGGAGAGGAAACACCGACTCGCAGAGGAGATGCGCGCGCAAAACCTCTGATTCCACCTCCTCCACCACCGTACCTCCCACCCTCCCTCCCTCCCTCCTCTCCTCTCTCAGCAGGAGCATCCCTCCCTCCAAACATCCAAACACAAGCCGACGGGCAGCCTAGGCAAGAAGGCGCGTGCACACACAAACACACGCACGGACGAATATTGACACAAGCCGGTCACGATGCGCGGATCTCCCCGCCGTGCAGGGACACGCGTGGGATTTATGGTGCTGCTGAACGCGCTGCTGCTGCTGCTGGCGGCGACGCAGGCTGCGGAGAGATACTCCACGGAGCATGTTGTGGTCCAGTTGCACGAGGAGGCGCCGGAGGAGGAGGCGCACCAACTTGCAACACAACATGGGTACCAGAGTGCTCGCAAGGTAGGATGCTCGGACAAACGGAGCCTCGGGATATGATATAGATTTTTTTTCAAAACATGACTTCCTTCTTCTGATCCTTCACAGGCATTTGTTTTGTTTTCGGTGCACTTCTGTGAAATGTGGTGACGTCACATCCCACTACAAGACAGCTTCGTTTATTAGGCAGCATGCCTGCTCGACAGAAATGTGTCTCAAAGCAATTTGATTTCCTTTTGTTTTTCTACATGGAAAAAAAAAGTCAACAAGTAGAAAATGATATTGAAAAGATAATACATGGGTAGGTCAGATACAATAATTCAACTGATAATATTTGAAAATACCTCTAAAAAAATGTTCATACATTGCTAATAAATGAATATTAAATAAAGTAATATAAAATATGGGAATGTATGCATTTGGGCGCAAATAAATCGAGACAAACAAATCATGAAACAGCTACAAAAATAATAGATACAGTAATACACACATGAAAATACATCTAAATAGATCTTAAATAAATCTGAATAACTTGATAAATTAAAATATTTATTACATTACAAAATATTTGTAATGGAAAAACGTCCTTTGATCTCATTAGCTTGTATATTTTCATCTTAAAAAGAATCCAGAATGTAGCATGTTTCCAATATATGATCATAATAACAATAATAATAACGAGCAATACAGCAGGTCTTTCATCACTGAATTCAAAAGCAATAATTTTCTTTCCTTGATAAATTAACCCCCACAAAAAAAATACAATTTTCGCTGTCCATATATATTTTAAACATTGCAGAAAAAACGTGACATTTAGAAAAAGAAAATACAGTTTTATCCTCTATTTTACCAACACAGGCACAATCTTTCAAATATTTTCCCACTTCCCATCGACACACATTTTGAAGAGTCGTGACACACACACTCACACACACACCCACACACACACACACACACTCACACACACACACACACACACACACACACGCACACACACACACACACACACACACACACACACACACACACACACACACACACGTTCATCCCTATGTGTGACATTTTATTCACCCTGGAGATATGACATGAAATATGTGGATAACGTACCGTACATGAACAAAACACTAACAAGGCCTCCATGATGGAGCAGTAGAAACAGCCCCCCCCCCCCCACCTCTGCCTTTGGCAGCGTGAGGGCCTGTCAAAATGGACGTGTGTGAAATTGCTCACTGGGGGGTGGGGGGTCGGGGGGGTTGCAGGCAGCGAGGCCTACAGCATGAAATATTCTGCTCTGACTCTGAATAAGGATTTTCTGTTTATTCATAAATAAACGTGTCAGTCTGTACTTCATCATTGTAATATTTGCTGTGCGGTGTTTCGATGATCGCTAGTTCTTTTTCTTGGACAGTGGAGCACCCCATCCCATCCAACCCCCCTCGTTCACATCTTACCTCCCTCTTCCTCTCACAGGTTATGTAATCGGCAGCTATATTTGTCTTGATGGGATCTATAGCATTAAACAATGGCTGCTTTCTTTGAACCATCTTTAATTGTTGCTTAATTAACAAGATAAGGGCACCCGACTTTAGTGCAGATTGTATTGAGTCCTCGTTTTTTTTTTTTTAATTTTGAGAGCATGAGTGTCAAATAACAATAGTCTTCAATGTTATAGCCAAATGCGATTCAGCAGACTCATCAGAAAGCATTTGTAGGGAACACTGACCTACCCCGAACTCAGCCAGTTTTCAAGCATAAGGGGTCTTTAATCTGGGCATGGTGCCTGAGGGGAAAAAAAAAATCATCGCATTTCACTGCTCTCATCATGCGTTAGGCTTAATTCTACCACCCGTGCCCTAAAATAGATCCTTGTGCCCCTTTCATGAAAGCCTGGAAATCAGTGCCCTTTCTTCAACCTTTCTCCACTCTCGTCTATTGTAGTGTAGCAATTACATGCCGATTGGGGCATCTCTTTCAACCCATTCTTACTCATCTCCTTTATTCACCATTTTGTTTTTGTTCAGGTGGCCTTTGGAAAGGGGCTCTACCATTTCTATCCTCAGGATTCTTCCAAGAGGCGGAGCAAACGAAGCATACGAAGCAGACAGCGACTCCAGAAAGACAGCAGGGTAACTAGAAGTCATGTCTTAAGACCGTAAATTTAAAATTAAATAAATGTAGAAAAATGGATGAAAGTATGATTGCAGGAGCAACTACAATGAAGTGCCGATGGTCTTAATACGACAAGTCGCTTTCAATTGCACATTCCCATTTCCACCAGAAATGTCATGCTGCATTGTCCAAGAGTCCAAACAAGACCAGGATTAGTTTTTGTAATTTCTTCATAATTTTTTTTTAAATTGTGGGAACCAGCTTGAGCTCCTCAGCCAGCCTACTTCCAATCTTCAACCCAATGTGTTCTAAATTCATAGCGAGTGGGTTAGGAAACAACCCGGCATCTTTTCGTTTGTCATCACTCTTTGTGGAAAACCGGCTCTGCGTGACAGTGTGAAATATGTTGATGCAAAGAAACGATGTGAGCATCATTCCAGTCCACAGCAATAATGTCAGAAGCGGCTTTCATTGAAATCAATCCCACCGGCACGGATTAACAGGATATCAACGCGCTAATTGGTACTGTAGGAACAAAAATTGGAATCAAAGATTTGGGATTCTGTTTTGTTTCCTTTGCATCAGAGATTTGTACTTGTCGCTTGCTGTCCATGAGCTAGATTTATTGATGCTGTGATTATTTTAGCTGCTCTGTGACTCATACAAACTGTTTTTCCTCTGTTGAACACCACTTATCACTCAAAAAAACTCTGAATCACCCATGATCTTTTTATGAGGTGCCTTTTAAGAAGCGATTCTCTGCGAAGGTTGTGTTTATGTGCTCTGTTCCCTTTTCAATTCTTGCTTTCAAACATCCTCCTGTGGAGGTTTATGAGATAAGTGGTACTTACTTAACCGTGGATGCAGCGGTGACGCTGTGGATGTGGAGTAAATGGCAGTTGTTGGGAAAAAAAAAAAATGACGACATCGGGCAAATAAAATAAAATTTCCCATTTTAATTGTGCCCCCGCCAGTCTACCGCTCTTCACTTCTTGTAAACGTGAATTAAATTATTCAAAATATAATTTGCCTTTTGTTTCTCTTCTGGTATTTGCATTATTACAGCTGGTAGCAAACAATCTTCCAGACATTTTTTTTCTGCCACTGCCAGCCGTGCCCATCAGAGTCCGCACTTGTGCTGAGCCGTCGACAAGTGGAGAAAAAAACAAAAACTTAATACATGATCACTGCGAAGCGCCCCCGCCAGTCTACCGCTCTTCACTTCTTGTAAAAGTGAATTTAATAATTATTCAAAATAGGATTTGCCTTTTGTTTCTCTTCTGGTATTTGCATTATTACAGCTGGTAGCAAACAATCTTCCAGACATTTTTTTTTCTGCCATTTCCAGCCGTGCCCATCAGAGTCCGCGCTTGTGCCGAGCCGTCGACAAGTGGAGAAAAAAAAAACAACTTCATACATGATCACTGCGAAGTTTCGAGGCAGAGATTTTGCTTTGACCTTTTTTGTAATTGAATTATTCAAGAAATCGCTTCAGCCTTAATTTACATGATATTGGGGGATCTTTCAAATTATAAATATTTATCGTGGTCTCATTTTTACACATGAGGGAAACCTGCTGTTTTGACATGGTTGTGAGATCCATCTCGTGTACCGCCTCAGGTGTTGGCTTCCATGCGTGGATGATTTAATGTTGCCAGCATATCACAGTTTCAAGTGTCTTCTGGCCGTCCTTCTCAACCAAATAAAATAAGCTTGCTGCAAGAACGAGTACAGTGTTATACTCAAGGTCTGTAGCTAAGACTAATGTTAAACTGCCGTCAAAAGTTGGAGCTAATGTTTGACAGGTCACGTTGGCATTCCTAAGCTTTAATATCGGATGTAAGATGGGAAGCTAACTTCAGAAGCTAACAGGAGACGTTAACTTCAAAAGCTATCATTGAAAGCTAGGTTTGTGAGCGCACGTTCAAGCTAACATTGGAAGCTAATGTTAGATAACAGTGGAGTATATATATATATATATATATATATATATCCCGCCCACAGGGTCGTACTTTCAAATACGTATATGGTATTATTTGGCGTTATCATTCAAAGGATCATCTGATTGTGCTGATTGACCGTGTGTGCTGTGCACTTCCCGATTGCTCAGAGTACGCTATAAAAAGATGAATAGGTTTTAAAAGGCCATCTTGAGTGCTGCTCTATACTGCCTTATCTATCAGTGGCCGTAAAAAACAACCACAATGCCCGTTTTTGTACCTCGGTCACACCGGAGGGGACTTAGTCACCCGAATGTATGTTCTGGAGGACATTTTGAAATGCTGACAAGAATTATTCGTGTTTGTGTTTTGTGGACTTGAGGAATGGGCAGCGACAAATACAGCATCTTTTGTCTTTTCCTAATGTAAATAATCTGTTTCGGAAGCAAACTGCGGCTATCGTATAACAGTCGGTTGTACAGGAAATGCTTCAAGGAACATTTTAACACTATTAACAATCATGCAAGGGCAAAAAGAATCTGGTGTCTTTATGGACATGTCGGCCGAATACACTGAAACCGCATGCCGCTCAATTGTCAATGCCTCTTATGCCGAAACAATTTGAGCCGCAAAATACATCCACTTAAAGCCTCCGGTCACTGGAAAATATAAAGTACTGCACTTTCCTTACAGTACTTTACAAAGCCTTCAAAGCAATGTTTCCATCTCTCCCAGGTGAAGAACATTCTGGATCAAGACGGTTTTAACCGTCAGAAGCGTGGCTACCGAAATTTAGATGACATGGAAGTGAACATAAGCGACCCGCTTTTCACCAAACAGTGGTACCTGGTGAGTCACCATCCTGACCCAACCTTCCGAAGCATTCTTATTCCCCACTACTTCCACAATCAGTGCAGTTAGTCACACTTTAATTAGCCATGTCAATACACCGCCGCATGCGCAGCGCCCCTCTCGTTTAAGCCTGAGTGGCAACTGTGACATTTACGGCTGCTGCGAGCTCGCCGCTCTTCATCAGAGGAACACAGATCAGGCCGTCTTCAGCGAGATGCGCCGTTATCTCTGATGTTACCTTCACCAAAGCATCCCACCCACACACGCATTCATGCGCCTTGATATTGTGTTTATCCCCACCTGGATGCTCTAAATTAATGATTTCTTATTTTGCGTGATTAGATCAACACTGGCCAAGCAGACGGGACCCCGGGGCTGGATCTTAATGTGGCTGAGGCCTGGCAACTGGGTTACACAGGCCTCGGAGTCACCATCGCAATCATGGATGATGGCAAGTATTAACAACCTCGCTGGCCTGGGTTACTTTCCACACCATTTTCATTTCCATAGATTACAAAGTGTTGGGTTTGATGTGCACGTGGCGGGGTTTTAGTTTTTTTAATTTTTCATTTGAGTTAGTTTGCATTGGGTTTTGACTTTTTGATTTTTAAATTGAGTGAGTTTTAATTCGATTTTGGAGCAAATGGGTTCGTTTTTTATTAGTTTTCATTTTGTGGGGAAAATGCTTGGTTGTAATTGAATGTATATTAGTTTTCGTGTTAGTTTTAGTTTTTAATATCCGGAGTTCAGTGAAATAGAAAAAAAGGTAACTAAGTCCTGTGTAAGAAAATACAGTACAGTCAACTAAGATTCTCAAACAACTCACCTTCCTTCTTCTGTAGCTAGGGATGTATAACAATCCAAAATAAATAATAGTTTAAAATCAACCCCCAACGCTCATGTATGTTATTAATTGACAAACACGAAAAGAGCACTTTGAAACAGTGACTCATGCCTTTGTCACATCTTGGCTGGATTACTGTAATACACTTTATTTTGGAATCAGCCAATCCTCCATTAAGCATCTCCAGTTGGTCCAGAATGCTGCTGCTCGTCTTTTGACTGGTACTCATAAGAGAGAGCACGTAACGCCGACTCTGGCATCCCTTCACTGGCTCCATATACATTTTAGAGTTTTTTTTTTAAAGATCCTATTATTTGTTTTCAAATATTTAAATAATCTCACCCTACCTTACCTCTCTGAGCTCCTGTGACTGATGAGAAACAACACCACAATATTTAATACATAAAAATACTGTTGAGCATTCTGTATAGATGAAATTCACTACTATTTAAAGTCATTCATTGGACACTTCATTATGTACAGCTTCTATTAACATCTCCTTACATAGCAACTAAAGTACCCACAACACATCTTAACTTGGGATAGTTCCGTTTTACACAATTGAGAACTGTATGGTGAACAAATGGGTACATTACAAAAACGGGACTCTTGTAAATTGTTTATGAAGAGAAAATATTTTTCGTAAATCAGTAAATAATGACTGAACAGCATCAGTTCACGATTTGCCTAACCACAAAATTCTACAAATGCATCCCAGCTGAATGTGGTCTCACCATTTGGCATGCAAGACATCGCTCTGCCCGTCCTTAATGAATGACTTTTTGCCATTTATTAAGTCTTAACAAACAATCTAATGAATAATCAACGTACAAACAAGTTATAAAGCTATATTGAAGGTACCCTTGCAAGATTAATATGTCTGTGATTGCCAGTGTCAATCAAAACAGAGCAATATTAGGTTTGTCATGGTAGAATGTTTATTGCCTCTGTGCTGGATCTCATATCACTGGCTGGGAAAATGGGGATAGCTTTCTATGATTTCGAAATACAAATTGTGATGGGAAAAAAAAAAACAGATGATGTCCTTCTCTTGAAGCACTGTGTCACATGATTAGCTGTCCCTAATGTGTGTGTCAAAATTGTATTTCAGGCATTGACTATCTGCATCCAGACCTGGCATCTAATTATGTGAGTATCTCCTCATTATTGAATTGCAAAAGTTCCCTCGCTCCTGTTAATGAGCAAAGCGGGGGAACTCAGTTGGCCGATGGCAGGTGCTTTCCGAGGTGCCGTCATGGCTGCCGGGTCTCCTTGTCATGCTTGGCGGAGGACGCAGGAGTTGGCCAGGAGGAGGTAGCGAGGACAGGAGGACGGCCGAGCTGTTTAATGCTAATGCACGCGGCGCTGTGACAGGCACGTTGGCAGGCCGATCTGTCACCAGTGCAGATAATGCCAGAGTAGTCTGAGCTGAATAATGTGATGTTCTACCTCTAGCACACTGATAAAAGCTTGAAGGACAAGCGGGAAGATGACATAACAAGGAAATGGGAACGACATTTGCGGTATAAAACTGCATGGAGGTTCATTTTACGGAAATATTTCCTAAGTATGCTAGTAAGAAAAATATGTGCTCGGTCTACATGGCAGAAGCAGAAGAAACTCACAGGAGTTCATGCAGGAGATCGACGTACGAAGTACTTTTATAAGGAACTGCTAGAAAATTTCCACTTGCAGATGGTACAAAGGTGGCTGCTGCAAACCTTTGAACCATGATTACGTCTGTGTGTGACAACAACCAACACACACCCACACACATCCATAGTTGGGGGGATACTATTAAAAATATATTAAAGCTTATAACAATAAGAATAATAATAATGATGTGTTCAATGAATTCTTTTTGACAATGATGCAGAGGGTTCGATGCATGCTCTTGTCATATTTATGGATGAAATAAAATTACATCCACCAGACATATCAGGGAAGCACAAAATCTTTCTGTCTCAGCCTTTCTCAAATCCACCAAATATCACATTAGACCACCCCGCACCACAACTTAGACCAGCTTCTGGTTGGTCTAGGGTTGAGACTACTTCCTGTCTCCAATTTGGCACATGCACCGAGGGCGTGTAATAGAAACGCCTCTGGTTCACTGGAACACCCAGTAAGACGCAGCACAATCTGCCAAATTCCCAAACATGGTAAACTAGACTTGCCCCATCACGATATGAAAGATGGGCCACTTTTTATGCTCAGCTTTACTAACATAAAGTTGGAAAGTTACTAAAATGCCTTTCCTGTAAAATGACTACTTTATTACCCCCCTAAACCATGATGTTTCTCATAAATGTATGAATTTTTACTTGTAAATTTTCAACTTCAGTCTCTGCTAGTCTGCAGAGTATAACTACTGCGAAAGGATCAACTGGAATTAAAAAGTACAGCAAAGGGTAAGAGGTAGTACCGGTACTGTAGTTTTCCTACCTTTATGGCTGATATTCCACCATTTTTTTTTCGATAAACGAGCACTGATCAGCATGAATGTGCCATCTGTTATCTGAAATCCTGCGAATGCAGGGATGCCAGCCTGCTCCCACTAATAAAAAGCCAACCAATGAGTCCCTATTGGACCATAAAAGTCAGGCCGCTTCATCCAGCTCATATTGCATCCTCCCGTACGCCTTCACTCCACTGTTTGCCTTTGCGCCGCTCCTCGTTTCTTGTCTGTGAACAGAGAGCAGCATTGACCCAAAAATAAGAGCGGGCCTTAGCAGGGGTGATATAGGAGCATGCGCCGCTGCCTTGATGGTGCACACTGCGCCGACATCCGTATTTGTTTGAACCAGAGTGCGTTCAAGAGTGACACAGTGTTCTGTAAGTAATCCTGCTTGAGTTTCTCCAACGCCGCCTCAGTCGTAATGTCATCAGCTACTGCGATAGCTGATGGATTCAAAAGCCCACGATGTCATCGTGTGCTTATCTTGTGTGTTTTGCTACTGTTTGTGTTCGTATTAATATTTGCATCAGTTCGGAAGAGCAACATTAATACGGTGAATTACTGTAATCGTTTGCCTCTGTGCACACTAAGACGGTGATATTTCATGCCGCATTTATTTACAAAGGGCAAGTCACTCATTGGGCTTAAAACAACCATAAACAAACACACTGGGTATGAGAGGAGTAAATGAGATTGTGCATTTTGCAAGGATGGAGACATTTAGATCATTTGTGATGACTCAGATAGCTGGATTATATTTCTACGCTTATTATCTTTTAACCATTTGGGTAATACACCACACAAGCTCTTTGTTTCCAGAGATAGTGCAAAGGACACGGAGGTGTAATATTTCAAAATCAATGTGTCTTATTAGCATTACATTGGTATCACTGATGCTAGCCATGACGACAAATTCTGCCTAGTGAGTGAAATTTATCAAAGGGCTGCAGCGATTTCCAACTGAGTAAAGTCGACAACAAATCTGTGTGACCTCCGTGTCCTCGCTTTCACCTTTCACATTCGTTGGATGTGTTTATGATGATGACAAATCTGACACCAGCGTTACATACGCTGTAACTTATGCTGACGAAACAAAGTTTGCACGGGCCAAGATAATAACAGCTTGTATCGAGATAATGACAGAGGTGCAATCCACTCGACATGGCTGCTAAATGATCTGATGCGTTTTCCCACTATGGGGATAATGAATACTTGGCCGTGTTCAAGAACAGATGTTATGAGGAATAAAACGTGAGTTCGCAGCAGGCACCGCTGCCCCAATAACAGCATGAGATGCTCCATGAAAGACATTTGTCCTCTTGTATTCCTCTGTGGTCCTTTCTATTCCTGTCACGTTTGGTCTCATATACAATTCGCCTGTGCTTGGGATCGATCGAAATTTGCGCAACCCCCATACTTCCTGTTTGTTTGTTCTGATTAGAGGATTGGCGTCACTGTTACGTCTTCAGGGTAAATGGTGCGCTGCAGCCAGGAGATCATGACCTTACCCGAGAGACTTATTGATTTAAGATATATGTAGACATCGGGGGTGGTTTTGGAGTCATAAAGTTGCTTGTATTTAATCAATCTTCTGAACAAAACACAACAGAAAAACATAATACTCTGAGTTAAACACGTAGTTTACATTCTAAAATGTCAGACTATCTTCTGTAGTCTACTCATGGACACACAGAGAGATGATGATTGCCGCTATGCATAAGTATTTCAAACCAGCAAGAGTATTGGCCAAACGTGCTGCGATTGGATCAACAGCTGAAAAAACCGCTTCTTGCTTTTTGTTTCCACGTTGTTCTCTTTGTCAATACATCCATTTGGTCCTTTCAGAATGCAGATGCCAGTTACGACTTCAGCAGCAATGACCCGTACCCATTTCCACGCTACACAGATGACTGGTTCAACAGGTAGCTCACTCAGCCGCCCTCTGTTTATACACACACACACACACACACACACACACACACACACACACACACACACACACACACACACACACACACACACACACACACACGAATTCACGCTAGGTTTTTGTGTGCTTTCCCTAGAGTACAGCAGCTCTCTATTGATTTTCTCTCCAACCTTGTTCCATTAGGACATAATGGTGCAGAATAAACAGAGCTATTGTCTGAACACAACACACTAGAAAACACAATACTTGTTTTTGGTGCCGAGATAAGGCTGATAAAGGAGGCATGTTCACGCAGAGGCGCCCTTGTTACTGATAGTGCTTTATCCTCCTTGCCGTCTCCCGGTGATCCACCGCGACACGTGAGGGCGGTAGGATACAGAGAAATATATTCAAGGATGTCGAAATGTGTGTGCCGGGTTTGTCAGTGCAGCAGCTCTGAGACTGGCGGGCGCGCAACTCGGCTAATCAGGCGGCTGTTATAAATAGCTTCCTGTCAGTGGCAAAGCATGCTGGGAGAAAACGGGGTCGACTCTCTGCAAGGTCCCTGTGGGGAGCTGAGGGATGGAGGCGAGAGAGACGCAACGCACGGCACCCGCTGATTTGAAGCGAGACAGGAGTCATGGATGTCAAGCTGCTCAAGCAAAAAAAATTAAACAAAAACTATAAAATGAAACCAGTCGCATGTTGTCAGATTTTAAAATGTCACATCTGCAGTGCCCCTCAGCTAATTCAATCATGCAATGGGGAAATTAAAGCAATGCAAATTCAAAGTGGGCAGCATTTGTGCACGCGTGTGACATGACGATGTGAAGCGAACACATAGAATTGGACATTCTCATGTAGAAATCAAGCATCTTTTGACGTCAATAAACATCGACTACAACTCTTGTAGAGTATACATCTTCCCAAATAACTGACCAACTACAGGCCTATGTTGCGAGTGTGAAAATGATGTCCTGTAATTGAAGCTCATCAAACATGTATACGCTCCCTCGCTAAATGAAAACGAGATAGGCTACGCTCGAGGTCGAAACACCATTAAATAAGAAAAATGACTGCAGACAACGACCAGCAAAGTAATGCCCAGATCATCTGAATTTAGAGGAGACACGTTTATTCATTCATTATCCATACATACCGCTTATCCTCATGACAGATGCATTTTTTTTTCCACTGTACTGTATTAAAAAAATCTTCAATCTTAATAATATGTTTGTCTTACCACAAGGTTTCAGAATTACTGCATGACGTCTGTTTGGAGGGGGGCAGTCGCGTCTCATGCAAATAAAACAGTGATATCAGATATGCATCGTTTGAAAATGTCAAAAAGATGCAACATGGGCGCAAAATTGTCACCGGATGTTAAAATTGCAGTAGGAATCCAGTCGGAGGCAATTTGCCTTTGTATAAAATATCAAATCTGTCTTCCTAACCCCGTGTGTTGCTCCTTTCTGTCACCAGTCATGGCACACGATGTGCCGGGGAAGTGTCAGCAGCAGCCAACAACGACATCTGCGGCGTGGGAGTCGCTTACAACTCCAAGGTGGCAGGTATGCCTCATGATGGGGACGATGAAAGAAATAACAGCGCTATCATGGCACGAAGATGAGCGACGTTGCAAATTGCTCTGTATGTCATGAATAAAATGGAATAAATTTAAACATCTTCACTGAACGGTTGGAACAAACAAATCAAGGAGCCAGATGGCGTCGTGCTTCAATTGCGAATGGGGATTGTCTTGAAATATGACCTCTAGGTGATGCACTAGCACAGGGGTGTCAAACATTTTTGGTGCGGGCCACATTTTAGTTAACATTTCACTTGGAGGGCCGTTATGACTGAAACCAAATGAAGAAGTCAAGAATAACTTTTGATTCAACTGTTGTTTAAGTTACTATCATGAGGGGTTTGGTAAAAAGAAAATGCTTATTTATTGCATGTGAGAATTTCAAATTTTGGAAGACATTTTAGAAAGGATCATAGAAGTTGACATGTTTGAGCTGCTTTCGCGGGCCACATAAAATGATGTGGCGGGCCAGATCTGGCCCCCGGGCCTTGATTTTGACAACTGTGCAGTAGCATATAAAACGGTAAAAGCATTGTGCCTTACACGATACGGATGAGAGGGCAAAACATGGTCGATAAGACAGTCCATTTGCCATTGATACCTTGGCACCACAGATCTCCTGCGGCCAGCATTTCATTTCTTGTTCACCTGCCAGGTATTAGAATGTTGGACCAGCCATTCATGACGGACATCATTGAGGCCTCATCCATCAGCCACATGCCTCAAGTCATTGACATCTACAGTGCCAGCTGGGGGCCCACCGACGACGGCAAGACTGTGGATGGACCCAGAGAGTTAACCCTTCAGGCTATGGCTGACGGTGTTAACAAGGTAAAGGCGCCATTAGCTCCTCACTGGAGACAGTTGGAAAAGAATCCTTGAGTCTTTGTTATTGCACAAATGCGGAGTCCCTTTGACTCTTTCACTCTTCATTTGATGCCTCACTGTGGAATCTCTCCAGAAAGATTAGTTTTAGTTTGGATTGGATCTTGTTCTCAGTATCCTCATGTAGATTTAGTCAAAAATAAAGGTTCAAACTCTTAAGGGCCTGTCCGTTTCGGCCACCTGGTTGATGAGCTTTCTTTCTTTGATTGATATCAAATCATTTAAGCATATGGTTTATCATCCTTACCTACATTGTACTGTATAGGGATGAGATGATTTTTTTTCCCCATAAATGGAAGGCAGATCTCATCCACGTGACTGTAGCCAGCCAAAGATCCGCTCCACCCCCCTCATGTACACACACACGCGCACACACGCGAGTAGACTGTTGCCATGCTAACAGTGCCACTGCCTATTACCAGACTGATTAATCATCCTGGACTGCGTGCAGGCAGGTGTAGGCTGCTCTAAAATGACCCAGCCTCTCCGGAGTTGAATAGGTCCAAAGCCGGAGACATATTCTTCTGATTGTGTGTACGCAACTGATTAAACGGCTGCTTTGTCTCCTCGATTCAACAAATCAGCGTGAACGTTGTGCGAAAAAATTGATTTCACCAATGCTTGCTTGAATTTTGTGAAGAAGGCGGAAATAGTTGCTTGCTGTGCAAAATGTGCCCCCCAAAAATAACATTGCCTTGAAATGTGTTTTGTGTCTTTTTGAGTTGACATGAAGAAGGTTTTAAGATCTTTTAAGACATGCATCTCATCTTTTTTTATACCGTAGTTGTCACCCATGAGGCAGACTGTCTCATAGAGTATCATGTATGTTACGTTAGTCAGCATGAGCTTCATGCATACTGTAGATATTGGCACTATAAAATGCTAATTATTATACATTCCATCCACGATGTCCCACTAATCAAAATCAGAACTCATCTATTCACCGGTCTCGATCCAGGGGCGAGGAGGCAAAGGCAGCATCTACGTGTGGGCATCGGGAGATGGCGGTAGCTATGACGACTGTAATTGCGATGGTTACGCCTCGAGTATGTGGACCATTTCCATCAACTCGGCCATCAACGACGGACGCACGGCGCTGTACGACGAGAGCTGCTCATCCACGCTGGCGTCCACCTTCAGCAACGGACGCAAGAGGAACCCCGAGGCTGGCGTTGTGAGTGTTGATGATGCAAGTAGACACATAACAACAAAAATGGGCACATATGATGCACCGAGCACTACTAAAGATGACCACAATTTTGATCTACATTGAAATATTGCAAAAGGTCATCCAAAATAATAAAACACTCTAAATGCAATTATTTTACTCAATAAGTGAAACATCAAACACCTCCCATTTTCTGCTTTTTTTACCTACATATGAGCGAGTGTTTTCATGAAAATTCATGATAATGTTAGCATGCTAACTGGCTGAAATCAGATCTGGTTAAAAAGAACATGAAAACATTTGACAAATAGCAAGAAAGGCTTTTCCCCGTGTACAAAGGCAGCCGTGTTTGTATTTGCGATTATGCAAATGACCGCGGGCTGTTGACAGAGGCAGGGTCCTCCCCGGGGTTCTCTCTCTAATTGCAGCCAGGCTGTTATTGCGTCTAATTAAGCACCGAATGCCACAAATAAAGGTTGAGTCAATAAATATCAGCATAACTTGTGTTCTGGCAGGTTAATGCAACAGAGAACTATTTTCACATCGATCCTTTTTTATCTGTTAAGAGAGACAACAATAATCTTGATTCAGCTCTTCTTTTACGCAGACTGGTAACAAATGACGCATGAGCGGTTTTATTTTGCTTCGCATTTAGGCCACCACTGACCTGTATGGGAACTGCACTCTGCGCCACTCAGGAACTTCAGCAGCAGCTCCAGAGGCAGCTGGAGTCTTCGCTCTGGCTCTCGAGGCAAAGTATGTGCTGTCTCTTGTCCCCATGGAATGTTCTGTCCGGGTGGTTCCTGTCCTCATGTCGAGTCAACATGCATGTGTCGATCCTAATGTTCTCATATTGTCTGACGTCTTTGCCTAATCAACTAATCCTTTTGTCGTCTTGAAGTACAATGGCAAATGGATGTGGTGGGTTATTTGGAGTTGTTCTCTTTATTTCTATTGTACCAGGTAATTTGCAATCGTGAGTAACTAGCAATAATGAATTCCTATATAACAGCGTTCCTCAACCTGTTTTGTCCCACAGACCGGTTTCATGTCAGACAATATTTTCAGGGGCTGAATAAATAAAACAAAATAATATTTGATTTTCCCCTTCCAAAAGACGTTTAGACCGGTTTCATGTCAGACAATATTTTCAGGGGCCGAATAAATACAACAAAATAATATTTGATTTTCCCCTTCCCAAAGACGTTTATTTTTTTACTCATTTTTACTTTGCTAGCTCCTGGGTTTCATTTTAGCGGTAACCTATCACGTGACCGAGAAGCGCGTCATATTGATATATTCTATATTTAGCGGTAACCTATCACATGACCGAGAAGCGCGCCATATTGACATATTCTATCCGGATTTAACAGACAATCCGGTACGTTTTCAAAATAAAGCATCTTTGAGATTCCGAAATGAATAAAACGGAAGTAATGTAAGTCATTTATTCTTTCTGTGCGGCCTGGTACCGGTCCGCTAGTCATTTATTCTTTCTGTGCGGCCCGGTACCAAATATCCCACGGCCCGGTACCGGTCCGCGGCCCGGGGGTTGGGGACCACTGCTGTATATGACAGTGCAGTGACCTTTTTTTTCTGATTGATTTATTCCTTCTCAATCTGTGTATTTCTATTGAGCAAGGTGGCGCTCTGAAAAAAACTGGCGCAAGATGAGCGATTGCATTACTGGTCTTTTTTTCTGATTGATTTATTCCTTCTCAATCTGTGCATTTCTATTGAGCAAGGTGGCGCTCTGAAAAAACTGGCACAAGATGAGCGATTGCATTACTGTTTTTTTTTTTTTGGAGGGGGGCTTTCTAATGGTTCTGGTTGTTGCTTTTGTGCAAGATGGCGATTCATCAGTTTTGCACATTGACTTGCTGTATTATGTCTAGTTATCATGACTAACTGGTGAGAATGATCACATGAATTACTGGATATGTCAGTGCCGTGGCCTTTTTTTTTTTTAAATCGGCTCCATTTTTTCTGTCATATTTTTTACGCTCTATGGATTATTTCTTTACTGGATATGTCAGTGCCGTGGCCTTTTTTTTTTAAATCGCCTCCATTTTTTCCGTCATATCTTTTACGCTCTATGGATTATTTCCAGTCTTTTGTATATTTCTATCTATGCACAGTGACAGTTATGTCAGGAATAAGTGGCAGGAGGATCCATCCAAATAATTGTTTGAGATGTACTGTACGTACTGTAGACAACTGTGCTCATTTAATATTGTGCCCTCATGTAGTCAGCTGTCCTCATGGAGTTTCATCCTGGTACCGAGATCCTTGGTTTCAAATGAGAGCCTATAGAAATATTTGATGTTATTTACGTCCTTCTCTGGTGAATAAAGGGAGGCTCGGGGGCAAAGATTTATTGCACGCAATAATATTTTCAGTCATCACATTCATCCACGTGCTTTATGTTTAGTATAAAAGGCTCACTTTAGCCTTTCATGTGGCACAGTTGGCCAATCTCTCCGCCCTTTTATCCTTCATTCAAGATTTCTCTCCGTGACCTCCTAAAAAACATCAGCTAGTTGTCTACTTTCCAAAGAGCACTTTTCTGTGTTTGTTTCCTATTTAGTTACATGTGCGTTTACATGTGTGCCTGTGCCAAGGTCAAGGTCCAATTATTTGGACCATAAATATCAAGTTGATAAATACCCATAAATACTATTAAGAATGCCAGTGTTTGCTGACACATGCACAAAGGTGAGTACACAGCCAGTATGTCGGAACAACGCAGAAGTAATCATAATGCAAAAACTGCAAAAGGTGATTTGCTGCAAACCCCGGTGAAGAGACTTTCCTTTCCTCTGCGATGCTTAATTTGTCACGTGAAAGCGCCGACCAGAATCTGCCCGCCATTAACAGACACCCCGCTTAGCGTAGTTGTGCAAAGAAACCACTGTTTGCTCTGCACACACGATGATGATGTCGCTGTCGGGAGTGAGTGGATGAGCTCGCACGTCAAAGCGTTTTTTTACGGGCCAAACAATTGAATCATGTGACGGCGGGAAAGTGAAGCAATTATAATAGTTGCTGGGCGCATGTACTAAAACCAAAGAAAAGAACGGTGGGAGAACGGGTGACAACTAATTCAATTGGTTCATAAAGGCTCCTGTTTACACAGAACTGCTCAGCTCATTGAACTATAAGTCCATTGCAAACCAAAACAGCAGCATCTACCAAAGCACGTAGACGAATAGAAGTGAGGAGTCTTACCCTGTGTCCTAAACCGGCCATTTCCACAATATTGAAGACGGTCTGGTGTCATTGAAAAGCGACAATCCATTTTTTGAGATACGCATTTTACTGGAAATATTAATTTCTGTCCTCCCCATCCCCAATTACAGCCCCGACCTGACATGGAGAGACATGCAGCACCTCTCAGTGCTAACCTCCAAGAGGAACCAGCTTCACGATGAGATCCACCAGTGGAGGAGGAACGGCGTGGGTCTGGAGTTCAACCACCTGTTTGGCTACGGCGTCCTGGACGCTGGCGGCATGGTGAAAATGGCCAAAGAGTGGAAGACGGTGCCCGAGCGCTTCCACTGCGTTGCCGGATCCATCCCGGAGAATCAGTAAGTGCCGTTTTCTTAAGATGTGCTAATGTCAATGAAAGCCTGATAATTCTTTGCAATTCAGTACTTTGTAAATACTGCAGTGTTTACAAGAAGACTCATTTATTGTGTGCATTAAGATCGAGTTATGGATGGACGTATTTTTACAATGCATAGTACGATATCTTTCCACATTGAAAAAAAAAATGGTGTGTTGATTTTACCATCCTGCTCTGCTGCTTTATTAGACGGTGCAACTCAGAGGACCCTGATGTGCGCTAGCAACTGCTTTCCTCTGGCCTCTTGCCTCTTAATTGTCTTCATTAGAGTCCCTTAAATGGTTTGGCAATGAAAGACTGTCAATCATACAGACTGAGCATGATGAAAATTGCTTCAACAGAAAATTTCTAACAGTGTTGTATGTAGAAAGTCTTCTCTGCTTATTTAGGAACCCGACACTAATGAAATTGTTCCAAAACAAGGATAAGTAGCTGTAGAGATAAATAAGGGAAATAAAGGAAGCCATAAAAACGATAAAACAGTGTTTGTAGGGCACAGACGCTAATGATAACCAATTGTCTTTTGCATGCAAATTTTATGCCGTGCAAATGCAGGCTACGTCATGCATCACATTCGACGTCAGCTTGCTGTTCTACACAGCAGCACCACCACGGGGGCCGCACGGCTGCCTCTATTGTGCTGGAGAAATAATTACAACAAGGCCACCTCTGATGAGACCGTCTGTAGGGGGTGGGGGGTAAAGCAATAAACATCAACAAAGCCCGGGCTCTTGCGTACTACGCCGCAGCTCTGAACGCTGATCAGATAGCGGCGCTGGCTGATTGTGACTTACTTGGCTGGAGGAGAAGTTCTCATTATCAGAGGAGCCGGCGTGCTGGGACACATTGTTCGACTTTGTTGTTTTCAATCTCCAGTGGCGATGTGTTCTCTTTCGCAGAGGACAACTTGCTTAGAGGAGGCACATAGAATGTAGTATAGTATACAAGGTCTTCTGGAAAACCCGGCTCTCCCTTCTGCTCACTTATCGAGGCATCTCGTGATCATGAGCCCGCTTTGGTAAATTTCCACCACAATTTAAGGTGCATCTCTGTGCAACGGTACCCAATGAAGTGTCCAAGAAGCATATTTTATTCTGCTCCTGCTACTGCGGTCGCTTGGGTGAGCTCAGCCGTCTTTCAACAGCTCCCTTTTGAAGCTGCCTGCATTGCGGGCCTAAGCCTCTAATGTTAATAAGGCTCCACTGCAAGCCGCTGCCCTGCTGTGTCCTCGCTCCTGAGGAGATGGGAACAGCTGCATTTTCAAAAAAAAAAAAAAACACTCCTTTCGGAACAAACCCTTAATAGGAGGGGGACTTATCTCCTTGTGCACTGTAGAGGCAGGAGTCAGCCATTTTGTTGCATAACAGCATTTAGATTCCTGTTCCAAAAATTGAAAAATAGTTGTTTGTAAATGCAAATAAATGCAAGCGTTATCAGCTGCACGAATTAATCTCTTAAATTAATGTATCACTGTAGTCATACTTGAAAAAGGAATTTCATTTGGATTGTAGTTTGGCCATACAATCTAGCCATCAATGCTAAACTGCAGAGACGATTGTGGTCGAAATATAGGGCAAATAATTTCTTGAGTAGAAAAATACGGTTCTAATTCATAACCATTTGACTGTGGCTATTTCCTCTGCCTCCTCTATCCTGCTAATTTTGAACCATCACAAATGACACCTTTTTGCCCCAATTGCATTGAAGTGTCCAATTTGTCATTTTCCTCCAGTAAAATCCAGTCTGGCAACAAGCTGGTGCTCGCCATCTCCACTGAAGCCTGCCAGGGCAAGGACAACTTTGTCCGCTACCTGGAGCACGTCCAGGCGGTGATCACCGTCAACGCCAGTCGCCGCGGCGACCTCAACATCAACATGACCTCACCCATGGGCACCAAGTCCATCATGCTGAGCCGACGGCCCCGCGACAACGACTCCAAGGTGGGCTTTGATAAGTGGCCCTTCATGACCACGCACAACTGGGGCGAGGACCCGCGCGGCACCTGGGTCCTGGAAGTGGGCTTCCAGGGCGAGGAGCTCCAACGCGGCGTCCTCAAGGAGTGGACGCTCATGCTGCACGGAACACAAAGTGCCCCTTATATAGACCAGAAAGTGCGCGACTACCAGTCCAAGCTGGCCATGTCCAAGAAGGAGGAGCTGGAGGAGGAGCTGGATGAGGCCGTGGAGAGAAGTTTGAAGAGCTTGCTGAAGAAAACCAACTGAAAAATCCCCGCACCCGCATGTGTTGCTCTTATCACACACCGTCTTGGGTATTTCTTTGTTGCCCCCCGTCTCACTCTGCTTTTTGTACTTTCGGTTTTGACCTTCAATGAATGTTTCTCAATAAAAGTACAGTATATCCTTCAGTAATCTACACAAAGATACTATATCATCATTTTTACACTTGAACACACTGTACATACATAAACCAAAAGAGTCCGCTCTGACGCTTTAATTGCCACACACTCTCTTGCTCTCTTTCTCTGTCTCTTCTGCCAACTGTTGTACAGGTTGTGACCAAACGATTCGGTGTCATCCTATTTCAAGTGTCTGTTTATATTTATGTGACATGCTCCGTTTGTACGAATGAAAAGGAGAGGAATGTGCGATTTATTTGCAGCCTGTTCTCCTCCGTTTTTATTTCATAATCTTTGGTGTACTCCATAATAAATCAACCCAGCTGTTTATTAAAGCACTCGAGTGATTTGAAGCAGAACTTTCATCAGAGAGCTAACTTGCAATTGTGTTGGGCGTTGGACCACGAAAGTCAAGAATAACAGGCGGGCAGAAAGACTGTACGATAGTTCATTCAATGGTCGACTTATGATTTCTTAAGATTTTTTTTATTTTTGTTTTAACATTTATGGAAATGTATAACAATTAAAATAAACATCTATTTCAAACTCGCCATCATAACTGTGCAGGCATTTTTAGATTTGAACATATTCATCGGTGTTTAAAAAAAATATGCTCAAAGAATTCATGCTGTGATGCACCATGCACATTTATTTTTGAACATTCTTCGCTGAGCTTCACGTAATAATTTGAAGTTAACTACTGTAAATTTCAACATGTTTAATGATGAATGACATGTGTCTCAATGAAAATGTGATGCAAATGAAGCAACACTGAGCTACCGCTATCACTGACTAAACATTTAAGCCAAAGCCAGCTTGCCATGGCTGATATATGGTAGCATGACTTAGACTAGAGTATTCATAAAGCTTACTATGTCCCGAAATTCAAATCGGTTTGAATGTTTCGGAATGTACAATCAATAGGCTCCAGCACGCCTGTAACCCTCATGGGGGTAAGCGGCTCAAGTAATGGATCAACGTACAATCAGTTAAAATCAAAAATGGGATAAACCAACCTGAGTAGAAAAATAGCTAATTCTGCCTTGCTTTTGAATCTTCTCAGTTGCCCTTTTCCTGATCCTATGTCCAGTTGTTACCAAACAAGGAATGGACAGGGCTCATCTGCCCACAAGGCTTTGTCACATGCTGAGCTCGTGGGCAACGTGACATTAATTTCAATTGACGGTAGATTACAGTACAGGGCAAAATGGAAGCTTCCTAGGATGTATAAAAACGGGTGGAATATTCCACTTATTTTATTTTCCACAAATGCATCAATTATAATGCCGTATTTAGACGAGTAGGGGCACATATTGAAAGATTTTTACTTAACTTCTGCTTTAAAACAATAAAGACATTAAAATCCAATCAGAGACACTGGTTCGAGGGCAGACAAGTACCAACTGCAGGCATTTAGAAGTTATTTTAGTCAGAAGAAGAAAAAAAAAAATCAAGCTGCTGCCAAGTCCTTGAAGCCCTTTTTTTGTTCTTGGGCATCCATGCAGCATCAGATGGAGAGGACACTCTGCTGCTGCTCTGTTGCATCTCAAAAAGCACAAGAGGAGACAAACGTTGCTTCTCAGCAAGAACTGGCCAGGCGAGGTGAAGCACTCTCTGCTCGGAGGAGGCGTCATTGCATTTGCGGTTTATTTTTAGGATCATATCACTAGCACTCTTGGTTATAGATGACACAGGAATAACTCATTTGATAGCTTATGTCATTAAGTTGGAATCAGGGGTGGGGGTGGGGGGCTACATAAAAAAATAATACAATTGAGTTGAAAATGAACAGCTATTGGACTCTTTTGAAACTCTGGCAAAATTTGTCTTTGACTTCACCTTGACTTCAGAGTGGTTTATCATAACAGGGAACGAGCTAATACAGCGGCCCCCAAGCCCCGGGCTGCGGACCGGTACCGATCCGTGGGTCATTGGATCCCGGCCCGCAAGAAACAATAAATAACTTACATTACTTCCATTTCATTCCTTTCGGAATCTAAAAGATGTTTTATTTTGAAAAATTACCGGATTATCTGTTACATCCGTCTACAATATGTCACGCTTGACGCAGGTCAAGGCGCGCTTCTCGGTCACGTGATAGGTTGCCGCTAAGCTAGCAAAATGAGTAAAAAAAAAACAAACGTCTTTGGAAAGTTTCTTTGGGAAGGGGAAAAAGTCCAAACAGGAGACAAAAGAGGAGCCTACGATTTTCAAGAAAAAGAAGGCTCAACGGGAGATTGCCGAGCACCAAGCCCATGCTGCATAATATGCTGCGATGGTGAGTCTTGACTTTCTTGCACTTTGTATTTGCGTTTATCTTATTTTGAAGGCACGTTTAAACGTTACCATAGCCAGCAACGGATGTTGCAGCCCAATTGGACGTTCCTCGTGTCATGATTCGTGTTTTACATTATGTTTAGAAAATACCACAGTATTATGCAGGTCATATCATATTATTGTGTTGTATTTTTCCGCCACACCTTAAAGGCCGCTCCCTGAAAATATTGTCTGACAATAAACCGGTCCGTGGGGCAAAAAAGGTTGGGGACCGCTGCGCTAATATACTTGTTCTCCATTTACAAGAGCACAGCAGTCAACTTTCTTTTAATCGCATGCTTGATTGCAGGCTTTTTCTTGATTCTGCAAATGCCGCAGAATGCCGCTGTGAGTTGTGTGTGGTCAGCTGTCAGCACCCGCAAACTTCAAAACCACTTTCGTCTCAGCCCCACTCTGTAATTCTGTTGACTAACTGTGCCTACTTCACTCTCAGAAAGAGTTAAACAGTGTACATTAGTGAGAGGAAACTCCATTATGTCCAATGATAGATTAGCCTCAGTAGCCACAGTTTGCAATCCTTCTGAAACCCGTGCTTTCTATATAATGAGTTCTGTCTTGAGGTATTCCAGACATTTAACCTCAATCTTTTTAGCCACATCGGGTGCACGCGACACCGTGTGGGGATCTACAGCTCTGAGGTTGTACAGTTCATGGTGTGGTTTGGGATGACTATCCATCCATCCATGCATTCATCATCAGGCAAACAGAATTAGCCTCAAGGTTCTGCATACTTTTGAACCATTTATCTATCGCTATTCTCGATCACTTTTCCTGTTTAGATTAGAGGGGAACTGGAGTCTCTCCCATTTGTTTTCGGGTGACAAGTGTGGCGCACTGGTTGCCAGTCATTCGTGGGTACCGAAACGGACAATCACTCACACTCACATTGTCACCAAAGTCAGATGACTGAACCACGAAACAGTCAATGACATTTTACTAAGAACAACATGTCGGCTAAATTGGTATAGCTACACCAGTCTCACATTTGGGTTCATGAAAAGTAGCCTCCAAGACAAGAGGGCACAAGTGATGTTTGAGTCGTCTTTATTGAAGATATCAAAGCAAATTGTTACACAGCAAAATGGTGCTGAGGGCAGGCGGTGGCATCCAATTGTACAAATGAGCCGAAGAGGGGGAAATTGGTGTTGGAAGACAGAAGGGTAGCACAACTTCCTCGTTGAATATTTCTTCTCATTTATTATGATTCTTTTTAAGGTGGCACAGAGCTTTATTTTTGCTTTCTTCGTTTTTGTGTCCCAAGTTTTCAGACAGTAAAGGACTAAAGCATGAGCATGGCTGTCTGGTCGCAACATTCAATACACAACCCAAGACTGGAAGTAGTAGGAGGAGCCTGGAATATGAGAGCAGGATTGTTTGGTTGGTTGCTGAGGTTGGTTCTAATGTTTCTTCTTACTGGATTTCTCTATGGTAGTTTCCACCACCATGGAAGTCTCCTCGTAACCTTTAAGCTTGCGCCCGTTGGAGAACTTCTCCACAGACTCTACCACCACCTTCTCGTAGCTCATGGCGTCTGGAGTGAAGCTACTGGAGCTTGAGCTGGTGCTGCCGCTACTGCTGCTGCTGGTGCTACCGCTACTGGCGCTGGTGCTGCTGCTGCTACTGCTGCTGCTGCTGCTGCTGCTGCTGCTGCTGCTGTTGTTGCTAGAACTGGAACTGGTGCTGGCGGCGCGGGGCAGAGATTTGGGAGTTGTACTTGGTCCATTGTCATCTTTGTTCTTTGAAGAGGCAGGATCCACTGGTGGAGTTGGATCTGTGGGGCCAGAGAAAGGCTGGACTGGGCCCGGATCTTTGGGTTTAGGCTCAGGCTCTTCTTTCTTTACCTTGTCTTTACTTCCATCTTCTTTCCCGTTTCCTCCATTGTTATCATCCTTTCCTCCTGCAACATTAGGCGGAGGGGTGGGAATTGCAGGTTTGGGGCCTGGTATGGGCTGAGGTGGTTGAGGGGATGGTACGCTGCCTCCAAGAGGCTGATCTTTGAGCGTGACGACGATATGTCCTGCGGATGGTGTGGTAGTGCAGAAGCCAGGATCTGGGTAGCTTCCTTCGCCAGTGACGAGGACATAACGACCCTTTGTGTAGAAGTCAGCGATGGGCTCCGGTTTCTTGTACTTCCTCATCCGATCTCTGACGATGTTACAGAGTGTGTCAAATGCCTTGCTTATCTGAGCTCCGTCAGGGACGTCCTGCGGAGATACTCCGGACAACATGGGCCTCTCCTCAGTCCTCCTCACGTTATCATCCTGAATTCCTACCGATGACGTCCCCTTCGCTTCGTCGTCTGGAGCCACTCCGCCGGCAGTGCCGGCTTTTCGATCCTCCTGACTGTTGTCAATTACATCTTTAGGCGTGAGCTCCTTCTTCTTCTGGACTTTCTTGGCCATGATTTTCTGGCGAGGTTTTATGTTGGTTATATCTTGGATGGCAAGAGTGATATCTGGGAACAAAAGAGAAGATGCAAACATTTTTGTTTAGCTACTTTTACACTATCATCAGTCCACTGTCTTGGGAGCGTAGTGGCTTAGCTGTAAGTGACTTACCTTTGCCCCTGGTTGAGGCAGGGGGAGCGTGGGTGTAGTGGTAACTGGTAGTAAACAGGGTGACTGGTGTGCCGATTATTGCTGAATTCAACCTGTGATGGAATAGAGGTCAAATTTCACGAGTCGTTATTCAAGCATCAACTGGACAGGTTTGCCAGGCACAAAAACTCCTAAACAGGGCATACACTTCACAAGTTAAGTCGGTTTCAAGCCTAATTCCGAGAACACGGGTCAAGTCTGTAGTGGATAAGCTGATTGCAAAAGGAGTGTATGTATTTGCCTCTGTCTCTCGGTGTGGAATTCAACAATTTGTTGATGAAATGCTGCCTCCATGATTAAGTACAATCTCTGCTTTTACTGTCTTTATGGCCTTCATTCTTCGGATTGTGGGCTAAAGCTTCCAAAAGATGAGAATGCTTGCCCCCACTCTCCAAGCTACGCCCCAGGCTTCATGGTAACGAAACACCAGTCAGCCAGTGGAGTTCTCACCTGTTGTCTTCATTTTCGATGATCCTCTTGTATCTATCCAGCTCATTCTCCAGAGACGTCTGGTACATGGCCAAGTGGCGGCACTCGCTGGTGAACCTCTCCAGGGCCCTTTCGGCTTCCTCGATCTCCTTGCGCAGCGATTCGATTTGCTCGTTGTACAGCTGGATCTCGTCGTCGAAACTCTCCTGGGTGCCTCTGATGGCTTGCTCCAACATTGCCGCCTGTGAGAGACACAGACGCCTTTTTAATCAAGACGCTCTGATGAAATGATTCTCCAGAATTACAAATGCCCTTGAGGAGATTTAACAGTGCTCCTTGCATGTCGCCAATCTTGCACCCCAGCATTTTGTTGCTCATTACTTGACTATTAGGAATTTGAGCACATAATGAAATCCAAGGTAGACGCTGCATACATTTTAAATATATATGACAAAATGTCAAATATTTGTACACATTTTGTTGCAGCTCATTTTCCATTTGGCTTCTACAGTATCCTAACAAATGACAGAAGGATTGTGTGTCATAAAAAGAGTGATGAACATGACTTTGGCAGTTTCTAGTTCCCTATTATTAGGACTCCACTATTTATTATTTAAGTGCATTGTGAGCTAGCGTACACCACAGTTGCTCTGTTAAAATGGACTAGAGCTGACATCTAGTGGGGTCTCAGTGTCAATGGCAAACCATAGCGGCTCCTGCGTTGGAGAATTCAGATTAAGAATGATTGCAATACAGCACTTGTCATGAGTTATTTCATAATAACATTTTGAAATGGCGGAAAATACAAATTCTTACTTTTTTGGCACTTCATAACTTAGAAATAAAATAAAATAACTGAATCCACAATGGTTTTATTTAAATGAGAATTTTGAAAGAACATTTTCAATTATAAATGTGATTGTTATTTATTTTTAAGAATTAATTTTAAGTGATAATGAATGCAGTTTTATATAAATATTCAAACATTTATACATTTGAAGAAGGAACATTAAAAAAATACATAACATGAAATTGAATCCTGAAAGATGAACTTTCAATAATAAGGAAAGATACATGATCTGAAGTATGAAAAAGTAAAGTAATACAGTATTTCCAAATATCTCACGCAATTTGAACTCAATGCAATTAATAAAAATGTCAACATATTCGTTGAAAGATAGATTTGAAATAAACATTTTCCCATGAATCATCCGGTCTTGATTTAATTGAAATAATTTGAGGCAAAAGTCAATTATAACACCACAAATTTAATCCCAATTACTTACTGTCGTATAAATGAATGATTAAATCATGTCGAGTTCAAAATAAGAACAAATGTGAATGTCTGAAAATCTAAAAGTAAACATTGAATTTGTGTTTTGGGGACTGAGTAATAGTATGCTGGGGCAAATGGGTTTGAAAAAAAAGCATAACTAAACTGTAGTTGCCAAGGTGACCATGTTGCACCCACCTCTGCTTGAAGTCGTTGTTTTTGGGCCTGCAGCTGGCAGAGGGCGCTCTTGTACTCCTCCAGCTGACTCTGCAGAGCCGGCAACCTACTCTGCACCAGCAGCTTCTCCTGCTCCTTCACAACGACAAAAAAAAAACAAAACAATCACTCTTCATCAAATGTTGCATTGTTGTTGTTTGGATGCATTTACCTGTTCCGCTGTTGTTGAAACAATTTATTCGTTTACACAACACCACATCAATTTGAAATTTGACCCAAATTGTCAAAAACAATATGCTTTAAAAGTCACATGAATGACATGCTAACATTTTGGCTAGCTAGTCAACAACCGGCTAGTAGCTAGGAAGAGAGAGAAGGCTGGGTAATTACAGTTTTTTTTCTTTTCCATTGCTTTCGCTCATTTCTTAAAACAGAAATAACATTCTTAAATTAACATGGACAAATCCCTAAACCAACTTGTAATCATTCACAACAAAAAGTCAGTTCTCATTGATTTCATCAAACTACAAACATCTTATTATATATAATCTCAAGTTTCTCAGTGCATATTTGTGAGCACAATGAGTCCACATTTAGAAAAAAAAAACCTATAACCTTGGTTCACTAGGCAACCCGGTCTACCAACTTGACAAACATTCTGTATCACGGACAAGAAAAATGGTCGTGTATGTGCGCATGAACAGCGTGTGCTTCACCCATTCACTCTCTTGCATGTCATAATATGAACAAAGGCAACAGAACTGAAAGGCCACTAACCTCATCAGCACTTTGCATAAAGTTCCCAGGGGGACCACACACTCACACACACACACACACACACACACACACACACACACACACACACACACACACACACACACACATACGTTTTGTGAGTGAGCTCACCTCGGAGATGCCCACTGACACGGTAGGTGCAAGCGGAAGCGTCTGGTTGATTTGCTGCAAAATGTGTACAAAGGTCTGGATCTCTGCAAGGTTCTGTTAAGATCACACCACACAAAGACAAATGAGTTAAATGAGTTTTTTTGTTGTTGTTTTTGTTTCTCTAAAAGCCTATTGCATATGTTCCAATCCAATGGTAATTTAAGATGACTTTCCATCCTTTACCTGACATAATATGCCCGTAGCGCAGCGCTTCGATACGTTGTAATGATAATATTCAACATTACATCGCCTTCAAATGTACCAGCAGGCGATGGTATAAAGGAAGAAAATGGCCCATAAAAATGTGTCCTGCATAATGTCAACGATTTAAGCAGTTCTGATGAATGAAAATGGGATTTGGATGGACGTTTCCTGTTTTTTTGCAACTACTGCCCTATAATATTGCATTTTACATCACAAAAACACTTGGCTGATGTGTTTTGTGATGTAATAAATCACCATGAAGGAAGGAACACTAAAGCCATGCTCATGGTTCACTAAGGGCTAAGCATGCACACTTTATCAGCGAATTGGGACGGTATCTCAATATCTGTGGGCTTTACTGCATATCTATGTGAGATCATGCTGTATATGCTTGTATCGCTGACCTTTCTGTGTCTCTCTCTGGTAGAGTTGATGTCATCTTGCAGGAACTGGGACTGGATCTGATACTCCAAATTTTTCAGCAGGGCACTGTCTGCCTCCTGCAGGGGAAGTTAATGGGACAGCACAGCAGAGGAAGAGAGCATAATCAAGAGGGCAAGCCAATGGGTAAGTCGATTCGCAGAGCAGGGGCAACACGGCTGAGTTTATATTTTTAATGGGGAGACCTTGTGGGTGTCTTGAGGGCCATTGAAATCATTGAAAACAAAAACAAACAAAAAAGGACTTATTTGCTTTCAAGTAATCCAATTAAAACAATACTTTATGATAGCATATATAATTTAACCATACATATTTATTTTAAAGTTTTAGGTTTAGAGAAATTATTTCTAATTTCATAAGTTTGAGAAACTTTTTTTTCATATATAATATGACTACTTAATGATACATTTAACCATAGTAACATTTTATAACGTTTGCACATTTTGTTTTTCTTCCTTTTTTTCCTTTGTTTCTTTCTTTTCTTCATATAATGTTTATCTTTCAGTTTTTCTCCTTTTGGAAAAATCAGTGTAATTCGATTCCCAAGTTCATAATTTAACAATTACAATTATCTATAATTTCATTTTGATTTCCATTTACAGTTTCAGATTTTTTTCATGTTATTATTGTTAAATAATAATTATTATTCTTGATAATATATACATCAACAATTCTTACAATGTGTGTATATCGGCTATTGGTCACATTGGGATTTGATTCCAATCGGCGCAGTACCTTGTTTAGCTGTTCCAATGTGCTCCGTAGTTGCTCTTGATAATCACATTCACTTCGGTATCTGGAAAAAAAACAAAAAAAAAACCAAAATGATCAATTATGATATAATTTGTAAAAAATAACAAGCATAATCAGTGATGATTAAACATCTTTCGTTCTAGAAAAGATACCAGATTATCATTCTGGAAGCAAGGTGTTGGCATGTCATTGTTATGTGTGTTGCTTTGTCTGCCAAGTGACAAATCTCCCAATCACTTTTAAAGTGTTTCTTTCAGACTCACTCAGCTGTAGAAGTGTGCAGAAAATTGCCCGGTGTTATATATTTTCGCCTGTCACGGTACAAAATGAATTTCTGTTGAAAGAAGACAATCCCAAAGTGTCAATTTGGGGCTCTTTCATGAATACTTGATCAATTAATGACTTGGAGCAAAAAAAAAAAAAAAAAAGAAAGAATGTTGCTCCTTCACAACTTTGTGTTAAGAACAACATTGGTGAGGAGGACTCCATTCAATGAAGGCCATCTCTCTTCACCATCTGACTAGAGCGCTCGGTATTCTTCTCAACTCATCGATTACCGTAGAAACTGCCATTTGTTCTGTGGAACCAGGCAGAACTTTTCATGCGGCTCAATGAGAACGATGGCGGGTTTTGCAACGCTGCAAATGTCACTGCTACCCAAATTCCAGTGTGTTCCTCGTGTATTATTTTTCTTGTCACGTGACATTTAGCTCCACAAAGGAAACTACTGTGTTTGTTTGTTACAAAAAGACGACCTCTGAAACAAAAGGAATTTTTTTTCCCTCCCTTTTTATAAAATTTCTCTTTGGTCATTGAATCTCAATACAACAGCACCGTTTAACTCTCGGTAGCTCTTTTCACACTCCCATCTTTTTGTTGGCGTTGCAATACTCTGTGAAAGGTCAGACCTTTGCAATTCCTCTGAATGCGAAGGCACCGGTGCATAAAATAGCTACGGTTGCAAAATGCTAAATGCCACATTTCTTGCGGAACCCCTAAAGTTAAAGTTGGAAGTGTCCAACTTCAATCACACGTTTTATTTCAAATCTATTGCGGTGTTTTATGGAGACATAAATCTTCAAAAACAACGATTCAGAGACACATCTGTAAGCCGTGTTTCGGCTCATTTTTTTTTTTTTTGTTGACTTTTTCCACATGAAGGTAAACTCTGCCACACGGTTTGTCTTTCGCCAAAGGCGCTTCGACTCAAAAGCTTGTTTACCTGCCGGTTTAGTAGAAGCCCCTGTGGCTAAAGACGAAATGTGGCGGGGTTTACTTTCTGGACCTGGATTTGACACCGCTGATGGGAGGATTTGCATTTTAGCCATCGCTCAATACGAAAACAGTGCAGTGCACAATTTGGCGCTGATCCAAATTTGGATTCAATGGCCTTGGGAGAATTGGGTGTTCGTTCTTTCAACCTGATATCAGTTGTGGAAATGGAAACTCAATTGCCTCCTGTTCGACGATTAGGTACAAACACCTTTCCCTCGAGGCTGAGCATTTTCTATCGTTTCCTTTCTATCCTAAGCACATTTCAGTTCACCTTATCTCTAAAGGGGATATTAGCGGAGACCCCAGCCGCGGGGCGTTCTCTTACTTGCTGGTGAACTCATCCAGCATGCGGCTGGCGTCCCTCAGCTCTCTCTCCAGCTTGGCGTGGTCAGAGGTGAGCTCTCGGATCCTCTGCTTGTTGACTTCGATCTGCTCCTTGAACGTCTCCTCCAGGCCGCTGGCCTCCTCCATGCGCTGCAGAGTCTCCAGCTGCTTACGGAACACGGCGTTGCGCTGCTCCAGGACCCGAGCCCGGTTGATGTAGCGGGCGAAGCGGCTGTTGAGCTCCTGGAGGTTCTCCCAGCCCTGGATGGCGGAGATGCCCGCCGAGTCCTCGGGTTCTTCGCGGAAGACATCCGAGTGCTCGTACTTTTCCTTGCGCACCTCCTTGCGCAGGTAGCTTGTCTTGAACATGCTGGTAGCTTTCTCTCCCTTGGACAGGTGGTATCCCTCAAAGTACTTGTGCTCTTCAGCTCTTTATTGTGTGAAAACTGGGGTGCTCACCCTTGGCTGTCTCATGCTAGACTAAACGCCACACAGCACTGGCTGGCGACGAAATACATCCCGGCACCTCCCCTCTGACGGTGACCGCAACTCGTGAGCCTGGGGCCTTCCAGAGTTGATTGTTGCCTTTGTTGCGGGGATTTGAAAAGCCACGTTCGGTGATGACAAAGCAGAACAGCAAAAACACACACACACACAATTATGCGCCACGCGAAAGCACTGGCTGGTTGCACACAATTAGTGCGCTTCTTAGTCAGCTGCTTTGTAGATCCATGGATGGTGCAGGAGTTTGGATTTCAGCCCAATCGCAAGGACAGAAGGGAAGTTTCGTGCATGGCAGCTTGTTCGGATGCCAGTTTGTGCTACACAACCGCAGTAAAGGCTACGATGTGATGATGGAATGTTTCTTTTCATAATAGTTCTGTAAACCAAGTGGAATGGATGACCCTTGAATTTCTTCAAAGGTTAACAGTAGATACCAGAATGTTCGAAAAATGTTCATGATTCGGTATTTCCCTTCCTGAGATTTATCTTTGTATGATGCCATGTCATTTGAAACATGTTTAAAAATCAGAATCCACAACATTACACCCCTATTAGTTACAGTTTTACAGTTTTTTTACTATAGACAGTAAATATCAAACCAGTGAGAGATCATAAATTGTGTCAGCACTCGTCAGAACGCAGCACTCTGATTAAAATTGCGATGCTGCATGAAGAACGAAACAGAAAAATCCAGCAGTGTAAGGGGGTCTCCGGGTTCGCCAAACTCGTCATATCGAGACCGGAAGTGGCAGCAAAACGCAAGTAATGCCCGGCCTGCTTAAACAGCGCACAATTGGATTGTGTCAGCTGAAAGGTTTTGAGATGGATCGAAATGATAGCATCGATTTGCCAAATAATTGATTCTTCAGAATTTGTCAAATAATCGATCATTCAGAATTTGTCAATTGTTTTGAAATCTGTCAATCACAACGACAAGTATACGTTGTATAGTTTGCTTTAAAAAAACAATTTAAGAATAGAAATACACTATTATTATTATTTTCAATATCCATATTCCTGTTACTGCTAATCTTGAGCCACAACAGCGTGATTGATTGAAGAAATCTGCCTACTTCCAATCCTTTTTTTAAATTTTCTCGTAAAATACCAGAAAACTTTTGTTTCACTTTAAATCCAGACATATATTTCATTAATCCTCTTTCGATGTTGTTTCATAGTCTCGAACAGTGTTGGCAATAAACTACTTTGAGCCTCTCGGGGAAGCCAAACACAAGTTGTCTTGTGCATATTCGCCATAATATCCGATGCGACTTTGAGTCTATCTATCTTCTTTTGTCACGAGGAGCTGGATCACTTGAGTACACGTTGGATCAGTGAAGCGTTCCGATGGATGAAAACGAAAGCCTGTTGTTTATGCTCTTACTCAGGCCTTATAGGCGGTCATGGCAGAGGCTAGAGAGAGATTGAGCAAGTAGGCCCTGATGTTTCGGCGGCTAATAAAATCTAATTGGAACATTTCGAGGCGATTGTCGGATCTCTGGTGTTTTGGGAGTTGGGTGTTATACTCTTTCCATTGCAGTTCCATTGAAGATTAGGCTTGCTTAATTCTCTTCGGCATCGTCAATCTTTTTTGCCTGCAGAACATCTTACATTCCTCTAGTTTGACTTTTTGGACTTATTGATTGTGTATGACTTCAACATTCACGATTTGTCATAACCCAACGGTAGTACGGCCCAATGAAATGCTGAGAGAATATAAAAGATTAGGAACGAGCAATTTTAAATAATGAAAGGTAAATACTGAAGGAAAAAAGGGGGTGTTAAGGAATATACGTTAAGTATAATTTAAAAAAACAATGACAAAACAAAGTTTTGTAAGCGTGTGCAGAGAGAGGGCGAGAGAGAGAAAGAGATTTATACACACGCACACACGCACACACACACACACACACACACACACACGCACACACACACACACACACGCACACAGCCTGGTGTGAACAGGCATCTCAAGACAATTGAGACAAGATTGTCAAAGGGGGAATAAAAGGAAGAGTGATCCTGGCTTTCCATCAAAACAAAGAATTGATCGCGGGAAGTCATCTGAGCTGCAGTCCGTCCTTGTTTTTCTGCTGTTCAGGATGGATGACCACAGTCTGCTTTCCAATCAAAACACTCGCGCCGCCGACGGTCAACTTGATGAGACTTTTTGAGCACTCGAAACTAAACGGCCGCTCTCACAGTATAAGTGACACATAATTTGAATGCTGATTAAGTGTGAATAGCCAGATGTCCCCCAAGTCTAGCGGTGGCGACTAATGCCATTATGTAAAAACAACACCATATGAGAGATTAGCAGTTGTATGGAGAACATTTCACTTTTTCATGCAAAAATAATAACCTGATAACCTGATAAACTGTCCATTGTAGTAATCGCTGAATAAACAATGAAATAAAAAAACAAAAAAAGTAAACAAAGCAAAATCTGACATTACCTTTTTTACTCAAAAATATTTTTTTTTCTCTACAACATTATTTGCAATGTATATATTTTTCATTGACATAAAACCAGGATGGCTCAAACACATCTTTATACCTCATGATTAAAACATTTCCTTGCTCTATGAGAAATTAATGTTTCACAAACCTGTTTATTTTCTGTTTCAGAGGGGGTGGGGGTGTTGGGAGGGGGTCACTTTTTTGCGTTGTTAGTTGTGCTTGATGAATGCATGTGTCAACAGTTCCCAGGCAAATACAGATTAGCAGCAATAGCTGGTGAACACTGCGAAAGATTTTGCTCCCATAATGCATCCTTCAAGGGTCAGTGGAGTGGAAAACACAATACGTGCACTGACTCCTCATGGTCCACTTGTAGAGATGAGTCCAAATGAATGTTGATGCGCTCTTCAGACGGGATGTGAACATCGCTTCTGATAGAGACGTCGGGCCTCATTTACCGACGTCTGAAAAAAAAAAACGGGCAGAATATGTGCATTCACTCAAATAGCGCTGTTAGTGAGCATGTGGTGCGTGACCGAGATTATGGCGCGACGGGTTCTTTGCACATCATATTTGTTGCGCATAATACGGTTTAACCTCTTCCAGTTTGTTGAACTTTGACATTCGTGCATTGATAATCTCAAGTAAACTGCTGAGTATGAGGCTAAGGGACGATTGTTTTCATTCCACAAGCAACATGAACAATAGCATGAAAACTGTCGTCCGAATTTGACAGCATTTTAAACAACCGAAGGTTTCCCAGTAACGCTTCAGAATTTTGGCACTGATTCATAGAATTCCTACTTTATTTGAGTGACTTTTTCGTGTGTGTGTGTGTGGGTGGGGGGCAAATATAATTTTATTCTCGTTCTTACTTTCCGCTGCTATTTTTTTATTTCCCTATGCACATAGCCTTAATGCTACTTAGTATACATGATCCACCTTTAATGTATATTTTATAAGGGAAAAAAAAAGAAAAGAGCAACGATAGCTGGTGAACACTGCGAAAGATTTGGCTGTCCCAATGCATCCTTTTTTTTTTCATCATGCATGTGCCCCATTGGGAAACAAGATTAAGGATATATGTATTCATGAGATGCAATACAAGAGCAGTGTCAAAGAATTCAGCGTTGCTACAAATAATGATTCTTTCATAAAACTTTAATCATGGGGTATGAGAAATGCACATACTGAGAGGAGTCGAGAATTACATCAAACTGCAATCATAAACATATTACTGAATGTTTCTATCGTGGTAAAAGAAGCATTTCTTATCTTTAAAAAATAGATATTCTGACGTAGCTCCTTGTATTTGAGCTTCTTTTATGGCAAAAATCATGAAAAATTGCTGTCTAAAGCTTATCAAGCACAACTAAGTGCCAAAACAACAACACCAGCAGTCCTGGAAGATAGCTCGAACTTTTATGGGTTTCCAATTGTGCACAAAGAGAATTGGAAAGTAATCATGAAGCTTCCCTTGCATAATAATAATGACAAGTAGATAAAAAACAAAAAAAAAACAAATGCATATTGATTAAGCGTACTATCCTGTGAAGGTGATTTGAAGGCGGCGGTAGCCTTTCAGTGCATACATCACCACCCTGGCTGACACTAATGGCTTTGCCACGCTAACCTTTTGGCACACTCCCACTGGCTCCCCTCCCTCCTTCCTTCTCTCCTGCTCCCATCCCCTCCCATCCTCCTTTTCCCCACGGCGTCATCATCGGGGGTGCTCATTTAAGGCGGCGGAGAAACAACTTTTTGTTGTCTCTTCCATGGAGGCGAGTGAGGAGGAGCGGAGCATGATGATGGCTCTCGAGGACTTTATTTAAGCACTGGCCAATCTGAGAGGGCTCTTTAATTGCTCTACTAATTGAACTGGACATTGCCTTGACCTTCTACATTATTTGCAGGTAAGATGGATATTCCATTACTTAATAATATAGTTTTGTTATTTACCAACAGAATGACTTTTCCATTTTGTCTTAATTACCCGTAAATGGTTCCCATATTTTTGGTGATTTATAACATCTCAACATCATTCATGTCCTTGAGCATGTCACCTTTATTACTCTTAACGTAGATGGGATGGCCATCACAAAACACTTTGCAGTCAGCATTTTAAGTAACATTTTTACACGGAAAAATGAAAGTCAAGTCCTGTGTAGGACACTAAAAGACATTTTAAACTAAAGTAAAGCAAAACTACTCACCCTTTCAAGACACCTGACTGGCAGGTCATGGAAAGAGGACAGGAAGATGTCTTCAGAGAGTTACTGTCACCTTGTGGGTTTTGTATCGGGATTGGTGTATTATGTTAAACAAGTATCAGCATCTTGACTGGATGACCCGTTCAGGGTGTCCCTGGCCTGTAGCCCAAATTAAGCTGAACGCCACCTCACACGCGACCCTTGCGCTATAGAAAATGATAAATGGCTGGACGGATATCAGTGATTGTTAATGAAATTGTGTGACATTTTTGGTAATGGGCACAGAGACGCTTTCTTATATCGCAGTCAGTTTAATTTCCTGTTCTATGGTGCCATCACTAAAAAAAAAAAAAAAAAAACTTTAGATGCTCAAGATGTTGAAATCCAAACATCCAGAAAATCCCAAGGAGAAAAGTCATCGTGAAGAAGACATATGGACAAAGCTAGCGAACTATTATCATATCTGGTGACTACATTTTGGGTGCAAATTCTTGTCCTTTTCATTTTCATTATTGAATGACTACACAAACTCTCAACACATCGAGTTGTTCCTCTTGTTTTCCAGCAACAGGGCAAGCGTTGGGTCGCTTCTTAATTGGCCATTGTTCCCTTTCACGTCACAATCAAAGAGTCCGTGCCTCGTCCCCGGTGTTGTCCGCACACACAAAGAGTTGCCATTATAAATATTTAAAAGGTTTAACATTTACAAGCCCTCTCATTAATCCAGGTCAATCAAAGGGCATTGAATTGATCGCAGCTGGAATGTTCTGTTTGTCTTAGGTACACGAATAAAGACACTCGTGCTGTATTTGTAAGTATTTTGCCCCTTCCCGACAAAGGATGTCAAACCCCTGACTATCTTAGGTCTTCTAAGATTGTCCTTGAAGATTATCCTTTGATCTGAGATATGTTCAGAGTGGATTTGACCCCGATAATGGTGTTTAAAACGACTTGAGGGTGACAATCTCAAATATTAAATGTGTTTGATAGTTACAACCACAAATCTTCATGTGTGTGTGTGTGGGGGGGAAAAAAATGACTTCAGTGGAGCTATTTGACTCTCTGAACTGTTGCATGAATAGAATGTCGCCAATCAAATAAAGAGGTGGCAGTCAATGAAAAAAAAAGTGTCCTACCTGGGGCGGCCTGGTGGTCCAGTGGTTAGCGCGTCAACCTCACAGTGCAGAGGTTTGGTTGTTCGTCTGTGTGTGCCCTGCGATTGGTTGGCAACCGGTTCAGGGTGTCCCCCGCCTACTGCCCGAAGACAGTTGGGATAGGCTCCAGCACCCCCCGCGACCCTTGTGAGGATAAAGCGGATCGGAAAATGAATGAATGAATGGATGGTGTCCTATCTGATACCTGATGTCGATTTTGTATGAAAGTTGAATATTATTGTTAGATTTTTATATTATATATGAGTCAGAAAAGGTCACTATCAGGGGTTTAACACAAAAACGTTTTGAACTGTTTTTTGATTGAAAAGATGCAAGTGTATCGAATCAAACCAAATCAAATCGTCACGACATCGAGGTACGTATCAAATCGTATAGCTTAGATGTACTGGTAATTTCATTTAAATTGTTGCACTCATTCAGAAATACTCCATCCAAAAAAACCCCTTAAAACTAATGCTAAAACTAATAAAAACTAGAATCAAACATTTTCGAAATAGTAAAAATGATTAAAACGCAATAAGCCTGCTCTAAAAGCCTAAATTAAAACTGAATATTAAAAAAATGTCAAAATGAAATAAAAGTACAAGTCCCAAACCATTACAACCCTGACAAGAAAAGAGGAAATAAAATGCTCAAATTCTGCCAAATTATCAGTTTGTGTGTACTCCTCCTATGTGAACTTAATTAAACAGTGTCGGTGAAGTCCCAAATTTTATGCGCTGACGAGACCACTTGATTTTTCCCTCCCTCTCTCGAGCTCATTATCCTTGCAGTCTACCCTGTGTAATACGAGGCTACAAATGCGCTTTCTTGTTTTGATGTAGCTTAAAATGCCTTGTAACCAGACTGCACTTAGTCTCGTGACACTGCCTTCCGATAAAGTTGACAAGGTTCAATAAATTGCATGAAGGCCATTCCTCGCTGTAGTGGCCGCAGCTTAAGTTTCCAGCCGTATTCATAGGGACTGCACCGCCTGCCATCCTCGATAACCTGCTGAAGGACTCGGGCAGTGTAATTTATTTTCCAATGATATGAATCCTGACCAGGTGTTGAATAATGCATCTAACTTTGTCTTACAGGTCGTGGTGACTCTCCAAATATGATTCACCCTCTCCAAGGTACGGTCTTCAGGCAAATAGTGTAGCAGTTAAGGTGTTTACAAGGAGTCGTTGCCTGGCTTCACCACAAAGACTCATCATATCCCCCCCCACCCTAATTTTGAAAGTTCAAGTTGTTCCTGAACTGGTTCCGAACAAAATGGCAGAGTTAAACATCAGCCACCTGTTGACGGCTCCTTTTCCTGATAAATTGGATTATAACATTGACAACTACGACGTGGACTATGGCATTCCGCCCGATGAGATCCCTGACACTACACAGGGTCTGGCCTTCTACGTGGCCACCATCATCATCGGCGTTGTCCTCGCTTGCATCATGCTGGTATGCGGCTTGGGGAATTTCATTTTCATCGCTACGTTGACGCGTTACAAGAAGCTGCGCAACCTCACTAACTTGCTCATCGCCAACTTGGCCATCTCGGACTTCCTCGTAGCGGTGGTGTGCTGTCCATTCCTTGTAGACTACTATGTGGTCAAACAGCTGTCGTGGGATCATGGGTTGGTGCTGTGCGCTTCGGTCAACTATCTACGCACCGTGTCGCTCTACGTGTCCACAAACGCCTTGCTCGCCATTGCAGTGGACAGGTAAGGGCTTAAGGTCATTTGTAAGCCAATCAAAATGCCTTATAGCACTTTATATACTCTCCATACTATTGGATTTATCATACATTCAATGTTTTTTTATGCAGAACACAGGTACTAAATATGCTTTGAACTTTTGTGTGGTAGCGACTGGATTTGAAATCACATGATGGGCCAAAAATGATGTGTCTTCAATTTTGAAAACCGATGACTTTCTTGGAATTGTGTCTTCACTGAAGGTATGATATTATTGCGGTGTCAACAATGTGAAATCCAACAATAGTACATTACAACAGAGATGCCATCCGAAGGAGTAAAAAAACTGGTTCATGAAGCACCACGAAGCTTCATTTTCCCATCAATAATGAGAACAACTATATAACTGTCACTCATTGTCTTACACATTAAACATACCGGACAACCAATTAATGAAATGAAATAGTAATTGCAGACCTGCCAATCAATAATCCAACAAAAATATAGAGGCGGCGGCCCGGTGTTTCAGTGGTTAGCGCGTTGACCTCACAGTGCAGAGGTACCGGGTTCAATTCCAGCTCTGGCCTCCCTGTGTGGCGTTTGCATGTTCTACCCGTGCCTGCGTGGGTTTTCTCCGGGTACTCCACTTTCCTCCCACATTCCCAAAACATGCATGGCAGGTTAATGGAACACTCTAAATGGTCCCGAGGTGTGAGTGTGTGCGCGTGGATGGTTGTTTGTCTATGTGTACCCTGCAATTGGCTGACAACCGGTTCAGGGTGTCCCCCGCCTACTGACCAAAGACAGGCCCCAGCACATCCCGCGACCCTTGTGAGGATAAGCGGATCGGAAAATGGACGGATGGATGTCTCATTCACTTGAGCAGTGCAATCGGAGAACCACATTCTCTGTGGTCCATTGCACAGAAGATTATGTTAATGTCATATTTGAACAAACAGCCGTGCGTCAATAACACATACTTTGAGGATGGAGGGCAATCCAGCTGCGCTGATCAATGGTGCGTGCCGGCTGACTGCGGAGAGCAAAACCGTGAAGCAAATGTTTGTGCCATTTAGAATGCTTGTATTGCATGAGGTGTTGGTATCATTTTAGTCACAGTCAGCTACTTCAAATGATATTGAACCAACTGCTTCATTTCTAGCGTGCTATGAACAACTCCCATTTAATGTCTTTGTAGAGCCACTTTCACTAATAGTTTACATGAGCGACTATCATGCAGCCGCTCAGTGACCCTCGAAATGAGTCTTTGTCTGTCTATAGCTACAAAAAAACAAAACCAAAAAAAACTATGTGTTCTATTGACTGGCAACCAATCCAGGGAGTACACTGCCTTTGCCACAAAATCAACCGAGATAAGCCCCTAGGTCGGCCATCAGCCAGAAGTGGAAAGTGGTCGAAAGTGGTCACCAAAAAAATAGTTTACCAGATGTTTTTACTCCAACAAATCAGCAAATGATTGAGGAAAGAACCAATGGAATGATTAAATGACAATTCCTTAACAACAAAAAAGGAAAAGAAATTGGACTAAACTTCTGTCCATTGCCTCTGTAGCATGTCAATAATCCATCCATCCATCCATCCATTGATCTATATTCTATACCGTTTATCTTCATCAGGGTTGCAAGGAGCTCGAGCTATCCCAAAATGTCTGCCTCTCCAATTGGGAGATTGACCCGATCGACTGCCTCATCAACTTGATGTTGTCTATGTTCTCAGGTACATGGCCATCGTTCATCCTCTGAAGCCTCGAATGAAGTACGAAACCGCCTACTGCCTGATAACCGGAGTCTGGATTATTCCCATTCTCATTTCAATTCCCTCGGCTTACTTTGCCTCGGAAACCATGTACCCTCACGGACGCATCACGACGACCGCTCACAAAGTCTTCTGCGCTCAAATCTGGCCCGTGGACCAACAGGCCTACTACCGCTCCTACTTTTTGCTCGTATTCGCCATAGAGTTTGTCGGACCCGTGGTTGTCATGGCGATGTGTTATACTCAAATTTCCCGCGAGCTCTGGTTCAAGAATGTGCCTGGTTTCCAGACGGAGCAGATAAGAAAGCGACTGCGCTGTCGCCGCAAAACTGTGATGGTCCTTATTGGGATATTAATGGCATACATCCTGTGCTGGGCTCCGTACTACGGCTTCACGATCCTGCGGGACTTCCACCCGACGCTAATCTCCCGTGAGAAGAACTCACTGGTGGTCTTCTACATCATCGAATGCCTTGCAATGAGCAACAGCATGATCAATACCATCTGCTTTGTCAGCGTCAAGAACAACACGGTCACGTATCTGAAGAAGATTGTGCTGGTGCGATGGAGGTCAACTTACGCCCCCACTAGGACTGCGGATGAACTCGATTTAAGGACCTCGTCCTTGCCTGTCACAGAGGAAATTGAATGCATTCATCTGAGGTAAACACGGCCATTAAAATCTGGATTGCTCATGTGAAGAATGGACTAGGAATCAATGAGGACGCTCAATTACATGTCACGGGTATTATTTACTGTAATGCGAAAGCACACGAGGGGACAAATGCAGCATAGATTTCAGACAAAACAAGGAACGGAAAAACAAATTAATTAGGAGCAAATCGCACGAAAGCTTTGGCATATCTGTTGCTAAAATTGCCTGACTTGATGTGCTCTGAAAAACAGCAAATCCTGTTTACAGCAATGTTTGCAAATATGACGAACAAACAGGTCAGAACGTGGGATGTTTAATTAAGTTCTGGCATACATAGCATGACAGAGTTTTTTTTTTGTTTTTTTAACATGCAAAATATGTTGGTTTTCCTGCTTATTTGGAGCACGCTACTGTATCTTATGTCTCTTTGCGGTTTATGAATTTGCGGCAGTATTTTCTGAGCCAAGGAGCAAATTTTACAGCGCCAAAATATACAGTAGATTGAATTTCTGATCTCGTCTCAGTTAAAACCTCCATTTACTTTCTCACTGTGAAATCTGGCCCTGATGAATTAATGATCACAAAGTTAGTTGTGGGAATGTCGTCAGGGCAGACATAAAACTGAATCCTGCTGGATGCGATCAATGGCAAGAGCATTTAAGCATTCCGCTTGTCACTGTACATCGCTGACATAGATAAACGAAGTGAACACAAGGTTAACGTAATTTGTAGTAAATAATCAGGCACACCCTTGATCTTTCATTTTACACCAATGAGCCGCAGTAGTTGGAAATCATTACATTTTTATGTAAAAAAAAAAAAAGATGACGCACGGTGCTTTTGACAGTCCTGTTGACTTGATTTCATGGACAAAGTAATCTTTCTTGAGGCTGAAAAAAATAGTATTGATGTTAGTGTGCCATACGCGGGCTTAAATGTACACGGCATTGTGAAATGAGGCCGTATTACAGTTACATGGACTACTTGGATGGAACAATTGACCCGGCCTGCATTAATTCATTCATCATTATTCACGATCTTAATAGAGCCACAGAATGTGATCTTGTTCTTTGAATTGTCACTTTAGCAAAATCCCCCCTCTTAGCCTATGACATTGTGTGGTGCCATTTAATGGCGTGTTTGCTCTTCAATTGGTTTTCCATAAAGACTCCGCCAATACAGACATTGTGCCTTTTTGTTATTGGTTACCCTTTCGATGACATTAAACGCAACATTTCACTATGGTCACATGACTCAAATAAACAAAGGGAAAGAGCAAGATGTTCGTACTCGGATTGTAATTCTATTTTCATTCCAAACGTATTTGTTTTCCCTCCTTGCTCTGGATCTAGATCTGTCTGTCTCTCTGGCAAACACGTGACACCCAGTTAGCATTTTTTGATTGCAATGGAGAAAAAGGAAAAATGGAGCCTCCAATTGGATTTGCTGCACCCCTGACCATTGTTGCGCCGTCACCTGCTGCTTTTTTTCTTCGCGTCGGTGAGGTGGACAACATGTCTTGTACATATTTGTTCTGTTGTCCATGCGCATAACTCATTTGCTGCGCCACTCCCAATATTCTTCACGGGATCGATATCCACCGCTTGTGTATTTATTATTCGTTCATTAAGATACACGGCTGCTGAGGTCCATTTAAGTGAAGTGCATCGTACGCATTGCTGTAAACATGAGAAGAGGACTTAATAGCAATGTGCCTTTCGAATTTTCCCGCCTTTCAACACAGCAAGAATTCATATGTGACTGTGTCCATTTAACGAACAAGCCAATTTGTGAAACGCATTGTCTGCGATGAGTTGCAAAACCAAATCATGTGAAGTCTGCATCATGATACGTCAGTGTATCTGCACATTGCTTATGGAAACATTCTTGGGTCAGACTTCTGGCTGACACTAACGTTGCTAAAGCACACAATAATCACACACACACACAAAAGATCAAAAATACGGCTCTATGAAAAATGTAGTTAAAAACTGTGAAATTCACAAGCATTTCAATGACTACCCCATATGCAAAGAGAATCAATAATGTCAAATACCATTTGACAAATGGTACTATCATTATTAATGACAAAATAATATAGCCCAACAAAAACTCATTGAATATGACACAAATAAATAACCTCAAAAATGAATAAATTAATGTCAAAAAAATCAATCACAAAAATATGAATAATAAAGATTGAAAAATAAAAATGACTGCCTATATATAGACATACCCACTCTGATCTCAACCAACCAGGACCTGCCAGTTTTCCTCCAATCAATCATCTGTAAGCAATGCAGCTTGCGCCACACCGGTTGCCAATCAACTCGTTTGCCAAAACCTTCGAACCAGATTGAGTGGGAGCGTGGGTGGTTGTTTGTCTTTGTGTGCCCTGCCCTGCGATTGGCTGACAACCAGTTCAGGGGGTACCCCGCCTACTGACCAAAGACAGGCTCTGGCACGCCCGCGACCCTCACGAGGAAAACCAGACGAATGGATGGATGGACTTTGCCCTTCTTAATGTTCCAAGTTTTGTTCTCTTTCTTCATTTTAATGATTGCAATTGTCTTCACTTGGACATCGAGCTACCTTGTGAGTGACCTCCCAAAAATGGTGAGTCCTGACGCAACACGCACCTTTTGAAGCATGCAGATTGTGACCAGCAAAAAAAAAAAAAAAAAAAAGAAATTGAGCCAATCAATATAATTTAATGTGACTGTCCTGATTTGTTAACCTGTTTCACGTAGAGTATTAACAGGAGCCCAGAACTCACTTGACCGTAAAATTCTCTGCTTTTGTCTGCTCGTTCCTTCCATAAATCAATGTGATCGAGTCCAAATCATATTTGTGTGTGTGCATCATGGTCACGTTGACTTCAAGTCAGCTGCAACTTAAAACGCCATGATTCCATCTCGAGAAAAAGCTGACGACAATGACAAGTTCTACAACTCCACATTTGGCTCCAAATTGTTTCAACTTTGTGTTTATTCATTCCTCTCATAGACGTCATGCTTTTTAAGTTGCGTAAACTGCGTCGTGAGTTTACCCAGGGAGAGCAGATTTGACATTAACGAGGAGTTGTTGTTTTCATTTCCCCCCTGCAAATAATTCCACTGTTAACATTCTTCTTCCCTAAAAAGGTGGTAAAACACATTTGTCAGCAAAAGCTTGAAGATATGAAAACAGTTCATGTGAGACCAACTTTAGAGGAGAGGTAGCATAGATCAAATGATTCACGTCACATCTGTAATGTGTTTGGATGCACATTTAAAAAAAAAAAAGGCTACATGAGGCCCACTCCCACTTGTAGCGTATTGATATCTTGTAACTTAGAGAGTCGGTGCTCAAGATGTGCACCCACCAAGCTCTCCTCCTCGCATCATTCGGCGTGGTCTTGTAAAGTCCAGCCAACAAGTGATTAGATGATTACTGGAGGGCTGCCCTCCACCTGAATGACTGTTTGCATCCTCGCGCTCGCATTCCCCGCAGCCTGCTTGACAGTAAATCATTGGGCGCTCATGAATAATGATCCCCACTGCAGACTGGCCTTGTGCTCACGTTGGAGCCATTTGATCAATGCGCCTTTTAACAGGTTGAACGAGCAACTGAGCATTTGTCAACTTGTCCTGCGTGCGTGACTTCCTGTGCTCGGGGTGACCATTTCTTCTTCAGCGGCGAGCTGTTTTTTTTTTTACACTTGGTGGATATGGCGTCGAATGCAAACGTTAGAATCACTGTTCATGAGTGCAGTCAAGGGATTGTAGACTTGTAATGTAGCGTGTTGCCTCAAATACTGAAGTGGTCGTCCTAATAAATATGAAGTTGTCGCATCCGCTTACAACTCAAACATTTCGTTTAGAGACTTCTCCTTTACCCATAAAGGGGGAAAAAACGGGAATAAGAATGAATTATATCAGTTGAGATTGTAATTATCAGCACACTGGCGTTAAAGGGCGAGCTGAGAGATCATCAGTGATGCCATGGAAAATATCCAAGTTCTCTTTTGCCTGAAAATTATTCGTGACATTTTTTTTTTCCATCAAGATTCTGCAATGTATAGTGACAGGCAGTGTTCTTCCGTTAGGTCTGAGAAAGTGCAATATCTTTTTGCTTATCGTGACAACAGAATATGTCACAGCTTCCTGTGAGTGTCAATTAAAAATGTTGATTTAAATAGGGCTAGGTTTCTGACTGATTAAAATAAACGGTGTAAATTATCTGGCTAGCTGATTTACATTCTGGCCCTTCAAATATCGCGTAAATGGCCAATGTTTGCCAATTGTTTTTTTTACCCTTCCCTGATCAAAATATTTACAGAAGTTGTCCACAAGTCTCATCATTTATAGTATGTATTACACATAAATCTATACCATAACTTTGTATCATATATATATATATATATATATATATATATATATATATAAATGACATTTGCTGATAAGGTCAGCTTCAATTTTTTTTTTCACCAATCAAATTGGCATCACCCTAAAAAAAAAAAAATCATCTTTCCCCAATAAATAACCTTTTGGAATTCACACCCAACAAAAAAAGCTGAGGCGCTGCAAGAGAATTGTAAAAGAAATGGTGGATCGCATGAGCTATTAGTAGCTGCATCGAAAGAGAAGCAAAACAGATCATTGATTTTCTTGTCTTTTTTTTTTTTCCCCCTTGCATAAGCACGAAACAATTTGGCCTTCCCATCATGGCCATCATTTGAATCCATTTGACCTGTCCCATTTTCCTGATTTTTATGTCTCTCCCTGTCGGCCGCTGCTGCTTTTGCATATATTGCCGAATGGGACGTGTGCCCTGGCACCACAGCTCTCTTTGCATTACAATCTGGCATAAGCACCTAGCGAGTCATTTAGACTGACCAAAACGTCCATCACAGACCTGTTGATGTTGCTTTCGGCCCTCAGGATGAGACCGGAATGCTGATCGTCTCCTGTTTAAGTAGTCATGGTGACAGCATGCAAACAACGATGCGTTAGCGACTCGTACCGTCTGTATGTGTGTTAACCAAATGGCCGTCAGCACCAGGAGAAGTGTTGAGAGCTTTGGCTTTCATCTTTCATGTATTGTTCGACTAATGCACTGGGCTGATGGGAGATCACTGCAGATGGTATAATAGAAGACGGAGATGAGTCATACAGTTTGAAATAGCATCAAGACAGATAAGAAAAAAATATATATGACATGTACATACTTAGGGCTCTACCAGTTTTACTAGTTTTCATTGATTAGGTGTCAAACATGAAACACTTCTGACCATTAGATCCAGGAGCCTCTTTTTTTTTTTTAAATCACATTCATGGGTGTGCTTTAGCTTCTGCTACTCTAACAGGAGCTCATCTATGCTTTGATTACTATTTTAACCATCTTTAATTGGTGTTAAAAATGTCAAGACTTGCGTGTTTTGTTGGAGCAAAAATCTGATCGACTGTATTTTAAATACGATAGCTTTTGAACTGTGATTTGAGATAACTGGAGTGAAATGTTACTGGGGGGGGGGGGCTGTAGACTTTATATATTCACTGTAGTTTTTTTCATCACTTTTCCTGTTCCACCACCACCAAGCAAAAACCTGTTTCTGAAAGATATCTTTTCCAAGATGATTGACCTCGTAGCCATTGTAAAAGGTCCGATTCTAATATAAGTTCGCTGACGTACTCCTTTTTGTCAGTGACTTGCCAGTTTATTGGATTAATTAAGACAATAGCAGATCAATGTGGACAGAAAGGAACGTTTTATCAAATTTTACCATCCAAACTTAGGACAGGATTGAGGTAAGATGAAGTTCATTTCTTCAAAATCTCATATCAGTGCTATATTGGACGATCTTGTTTTGGTTTCTCTTCCCTCTGGGAGGATATTAGTTTTCATTCGTCTCTCCGTCTATGTTTGCATTAACTGACTTCTCGTGGAGGACATTCAGCAGAGTTAAATCAATTTTTATCTTGTGGAAAGCCTCGGGGTCTTTTTGTGCGAGTACGTCCAGACGGGCTTCTTTGTAGCTCCCAGTGTGACCTTTTTCAAATGACAGTGGAGGAATTATTTTAAGATGCCGTCTTCTCTACTCCAAATTGAAAGACTTGAATGGATTCATTTAGGAACTTTTCGCTGCTGCCCAGCAACCCACCAGACTCACAAATTGCCCAGCAGGCATCATTTGGGAGTATGAAGGTCACTGGGATTGAATTTCATAAAAGCGATTGTGTATTAATGGATCTTTTAATTTGTTGGGGACATGGTTACGTTCTTATGTGATTTGGATGGACTGTGGGAAATGTATTCATCCATATTCTACTCCGTGTGTATTTATAAACGGACTAAATTCATATGAAGTTGCAGCAACTTGGGAAATGCTCGTACATTTATTATCAAAGTGCAAGGTTATTTGATTCGTAAATGTTTAGATAAAGGAACGGCATGGCTAAGTGATAGGGTGGTCGTCTCTCAACCCAGCGGTTGAGGATTCAATCTCTGGTTCTTGCGATCTTGTTGAAGTGTCCTTGAGCAAGATGTAGAACCTCTTGATGCTCGGTGCGTTACGTCAATGAGGAAGATGGTGTGAAGTGCTTTGAGTGCCAAATCTAGAAAAGTGCTATGTAAGTGGCAGCCCAGATTCAGGGATGATTAGGTTAAAAACCTATTCCGATACAAATGTAGTCAGTAGCGATATCCTTAACACCAAAACTAACGTTTCTAGTGTCGCTCTTGCTCTATTCTGTACTTAAGATGATATATTTGAGTGATTATTGCCTGTCATTTCACACCACGGGACTGTCGTCGATAGGTTTCATTCAATCTAATGGCCGGTTCAATACACGGGACCCCCAAGTGGCCTTTGGTGATGACTGGATGAAAAATATCCCTCACAAAAGCAAAACGTATTTCCTCTTTGTGCCATAGCCCCGAGATGCCAGGCCTCAATTACTCACCAGCATGTCGTCTGCAAGACAAACACCTACCTAAAGTGCTTTCTTTTTAATTGACCCAAATTGCAAATGTATGCAATTTGAGCTCTCTAAATTAAATCATATTTCCGTATGTTTTGGATGCCGGAAGGAAAACAATTTTGTTCTCATGCCATGGCAACCACTGGATTGCCTGCTTTTGTGAACTCTCTTATTGATAGCCCGTGATAGTTGTCTTGCACTTCGGAAATAATGAGTTTGTTGCAGGGCTTGTTCGGTATACTCGAATAACTATGGAACCGAATCAATAGACATTCATTTACTTGTGAGCTATCATGTTGTACTCAATAAATCTTTGTAAAACACAAAATGTAATTTAAGACAACATAAAATCCCCCAAATGTGTTAAATGATCAAGATGCAATTTTAAATGACCTCATTTTTTTTTGGTATACTTTCCTGCATACCTTTTGCAACATCCGTTATCGTATTGTTACATTTTTGTCGGTTCAAATATGTGGCCTGGCTCATTGCTCAAAGTCTGGGTAACACCTCTGGTACATAATCTTTTCAATCTGAACAGTATGATTTTACTACTGTGGCACTCGACAATTTCATTGGGTAGACCCGTGGCGCCCTCCTGTGTTAAAAACGGGAAACGCACAAGGCTCGGTATCTTTTTATCGCTATATTTTATTTCACTTTTATAAGTGTTCACGATTCTCTCCTTGCCTGCGTAATCCTCAGTTATGTAGCAAAAAAAACGAACAAATATGAGGTTATTTGTGCTTTTAATCCAACGCAAAGTGGACACATGACAACGGCTCATTAACATATACAGTGAGATTATGACTAAAATTCCCTCTAGAAATATTAAATACACTCATTACAATGAAGCTCAAGCATTATTTAATGACTAAAATAAAGTAAGGGGCAGACATTTACGGATTAATACACTCCCACGTTCCCAGCCAGGAATTCCGTACACATGCATGTGCTTATATGATAGCACACTATCTCTAACTTCATGAAAACGGAAATGAGAAGCGAAACATGAGGCAGTATCGCAGTGCTCCTTGGACTACAATTTTCAGATGACTCGAACGCAACCTTGAAGTTGTGAGAAAATGCACACACTTCTCCCTTTGCTATCGAGCACCTCCATCCATAAACGAGAGCCTGCAGACCAATTCTAATTCCCACTTTTGGACACCTCTTGAACGGCTTCGATCCACTCCTTTCTCTCCTCGGCAGTGGCCGCCTGCAGGAAGTAGTGCCTTTCATCAGAGGTGATGATTTCAAAAAGGTTGCCGTCCACGTCGTATCTTTTGGCTGGAATCGCAGGAGGCAAGTGATTGAGAGATGAAAAGGTACCGAGGAGCAAGAAAAGGGATCACGTGTGTTTCGCAACCTACCGTCGGGCACAAAATCCACAGCCGTGACCACGGAGCCCCGCAGGTAGATGGACCCCAGGGGGTCATCACCCTAAATAGAAAGATTTTAAGTTCAGCAGCAGAATAAAAGCTTTCCCACTCAGCGATCATTGTTTTAGGAATGCAGGAATGCATACAGCACAGGTGTCAAACTCAAGGCCCGGGGGCCAAATCTGGCCCGCCATGTCATTTTATGTGGCCCGCGAAAGCAAATCAAACATGTCAATTTCTACGATGATGGCTAAAATTTTAACCAACATTTCAACCTCTCATATATAATAAATAAGCGAGATATTGTCAGCATTTTCTTGTTACCAAATCCCTGATTACACGAATTGAAACAATCGTTGAGTGAACCATTATTCTTCACTTTATTATATGTTTTCATAGTCGTAACGGCCCTCCATGAGAAACGATCACTACGATGTGGCCCGCGACAAAAATGAGTTTGACCCCCCCGGCATAGAGCATCGCACTTAAAGAGGACGGCAACTCTTGGAGGGGAAATGCAGTATTTACCTTGGTGGGGTTGTAGTAATGCATATAGGCAGGGTCACTCCTCAAAATGAATTTCCGGACTTTCCAGTTTTTTCTCTTGTGGCCCTGTGAACGTTGATGCAATGAAGATCGGAAGCTTCTTTCCATCACATTGCTGTTGGACTCAAACTCTTTGTCAAGTTATTTTACTTAACTTACCTGTTTCAGCAAACAGCCTTGTTTAACGATATTCCCTCTGAATTCTTCCTTGACAAGAGTGTCCTCGTCACTGGAGTAGCCTTCGCAGAAAAATCCGCTGTCCGCCTGTCACAAAATCACACATGCCTAAGATGCAATCTAAGACCTGCATCCAAAAACGCTGCCTATCACTTTCCAAACCAATTTACTCGATGAGACAGTCTAAATGAGTGTCTCAGACTGACAATGGCCCTTGAGATCATCATTTTCACGCGCTGCTGACTTAGTTGACCATGTAAGGGTGAATGCTGAATTATTATGACTGAGAACTTGAAACAAGTTCATTTTTAGTCTTGCCTTTTGGACCCTTAAAGGGGAAGTCAACCGCAAAATGTTCCTTACAATAATATGTTCTATGCACCTTCGCGAGTCAAAACACTGCGCTCTCATTCAGATTGCGTTCCTGGGATATGAGTTTAGCAGCAAAATCAACCCGTTTTTAGCTATCTGAGGGCGCGGCCATTTTGCCACTTTCTGTCTGTAATTGCCAATTTTGGCTCACCTGTTTTCTGAAGCTGAGCCATGATTGGTTGTGACCTAAGCCTTGAGCAACCGTGATAGCGTTTTTAGTCAAGAAGAAACAAGTTGAAAAATGGCCGCCCTCTGAGATGGACAAAAACGTGGATTTTACGGCTTAGCTCATATTCCAGATACCCAATATTCATCAGAATGCCGTGTTTAGACTAGTGGGGCTGGATAGAACATATTCTTGTCATGAAAATTTCGGGTTGACACATTTTTTTTACACCTAATGCTGCCCAAACAGTACTTTCCTCTCCATGTACCACCATTATGGTGAAAATTAAAAAAAAAAACAGTAGGATAGTTGGCCAAAGTGCTTATCAAAAGCAGGATGTTTTATTCATAAAGTTATTTGGGGGCGTCCCAGTGGTCGACTGTTTAGCGCGTCGGCCTCACAGTGCAGAGATGCAGGGTTCGATTCCGGCTCTGGCCTTCCTGTGTGGAGTTTGCATGTTCTCCCCGTGCCTGCGTGGGTTTTCTCCGGGTACTCCGATTCCTCCCACATTCCAAAAACATGCATGGGAGGTTAATGGAACACTCTAAATTGTCCCTACGTGTGAGTGTCAGCGCGGATGGTTGTTCGTCTCTGTGTGCCCTGCGATTGGCTGGCAACCAGTTCAGGTTGTACCCCGCCTACTGCCCGAGGACAGCTGGGATAAGCTCTAGCATGCCCTGTGACCCTTGTGAGGATAAGCAGATCAGAAAATGGGTGGATGAATGGATGGTATTGCAATAATAAACATGAAGTTGATGCACATTTTGGCGGACCACATAAAATGATGTAGCAAGCAGGATCCGGTCCCCGGTGGACGAGAACGAGCCTGTGCTATGTGGATTCCCCCTCTAACCCCGCACGTCCCTGCTACCGACCACTCTGAGCACAATCAACCGAGAATTACCGTATGATGGCGGAAATTTTAATATGGCTCTTGTATTAGATCTCACTGAAAAAGAGATAAAAGGCTCTCCCAAGAATTTTTTTTAAAGCATCCTCAGCAGAGCCCAATAAATTATGTGCATCAACTTACAAAGTAGTAAAGAGCATCGGTCTGATCCAACAAGACGGACTTCTCCCCGCTCACCGCACCATCCTTTGAAAGATCGCCGGCGGGCTGCAAGAAGCCCTCGTTTAGGAGCCCTGTGGCTAACATGAGCGCCTCGGGCCTGTTCCTGGCTTTCTCCTTGGAAACGAGCCACTCCACCACCGTTGAACCTTTTTTTTTTTTTTTTTTTTTTAAAGAAAACATGAAACCTCATCGTGAAACTTAGTATCGGTGCGGGAAAAAACCCGTGACAAAAGCAAAGCTACCAGTGAAGCAGTGGTTGAAGATTCTGTTCTCTCTCTCCAGTTTCAACTCCTTGACCCCTTCATCCTGGTCTCTCAGCTGAGTATACAGCTCACTAAGAGAACACAAATGGGGGACTTTAGTGAGATATCAAGCAAGACTGTCACATTAGTTACTTTTGGACTTAGTTTGTGCGGACTGTAGCGACCCTACGTCAGGTTGATGGTGTCGGGCAGGCGAATGGAGCGTCTGGTGGACTTCCTGGCAAACCTCTTGCCCCCTTGCAGGCACCGAACAGCCCCCTTGATGTCCTTCACCCACACTTCCCTCTCCTCCACGTGCGACGCTTGGAAGAAATGCTCCTGTTTCTTGTGCGTGGTGATCTTGAACACCAACTGGAGAATGAAATGTGATCTCACTGATGCGCCGTTTCTGCTGCAAGTAATGTGTGTGTGTGTCTGTATCCGACACGGGCGTACCGTTCTGTTGCCACAGTCCTGACAAGGACTGATGATTGCAGCTCCCTTAAGTGGGATCATTCCTTTGGGAGACTGGTCTGTTTTCTTCTTGTAGAATTCCAACCCGTCTTCAGACAACACCACCCATACAGCCGTCCAGTAGTTCAACAGTGAGCTCTTTGAGCCACCAAGACATGACATTTTTAGATGAATGTTTATTTGTACTTGGTATTATCTTTTGTGCATACATCTTAAGATGATAATAGGGTGAATGGATGTGTCACTCACACTCGACATTTCAGATTTTAACTCATCAAATTTCAAATGCTGCATTGGCGTAAATGTTCTGTCGTCTCTCCATCGCCTCCCCATTTTCAACCTCTCGACCTCTGTCAATCTCTTTTTATGTTGAAGAAAGAATCTTTCAGATTTGGACCAACTACCGTAAGGTACTGGGTGTTACTTTGGTCAAACCTTTAAAAGAAATATGGAAGGGTAAAGTGTGTGGAATTTAGGGCCATCTAGTGGTGAACTAGTAGAATACAATGACCAAAGCTCCAAGCGAGTCTATTTTGAAGCACTCCGGTGCCTCAGAGAGACCATACTTGGCAAGCTCACCGCCATTTTTTTTTTAGCAAAGGTGCAAGCAAAATGTCATCCAAAACGACTTCTGGTATTCCCTCAAGTGACTGAGTAAGTGCATGGATATTGAGAAACTACGTTCGTCAAGTTTGTCTCCTTTGCATATCTGTAGCAGAAAGATGGCGGCGAAACAGGTCAGCCTCCTCTAGGCGAGGCGCGCCCTATGTAATGCAATTAGCGATTACGTCACCAACAATTACAGCGAAGAAATTACGTTGTTGTGACATAACGTATTGAAATTAATAACTTAAAAATAATGAACAGGGAAAATCAACACATTTTTACACGCTGTCCTTTTTTATGTTTTTACTTGCTGCTTGACACACTTTTAACTTTTTCTGTAGAAAAAAAACGTAGCTCTCTGTGTGCCATAATCATGACCAGAATCATAATAATGTGTTGTAGTAGATCCAAATGTAAAACAGAGACCGACTTTATTCGTAAAAATTGTGTGCAATACTATAATCCATTGTAAAGATTCACAGTTTAAATATCATTGTGGGACAAACAAAGGATATCTTAATCTTAATCAACACTGATCTTAATTACACGACATTTACATAAATGTTTGAAAACAACCAGTTCTAAAATATTCTATGCGACTGGATTATACTCAGAGATGAAAGTCCTCCGGATTTTCCCGGAATTCCGGGTTTTTCAAAATTTTTTGAAAATCTCTCCGGAGAATTGAGGAAAATTTGTGTGTGTGTGTGTGTACATATATATAATTTATTTTTTTTTTCCGGAATTTTCAGAAAAGTCCACTTTCATCTCTCTAAATACTTGAGTTAAATTAGATGTAAATACAAACTGCAATTACTCATCAAGGCAAGAATCACCTTGATTTGGATTAGCGATTACGTCACCAACAATTACAGCGAAGAAATTACGTTGTTGTGACATAACGTATTGAAATTAATAACTTAAAAATAATGAACAGGGAAAATCAACACATTTTTACACGCTGTCCTTTTTTATGTTTTTACTTGCTGCTTGACACACTTTTAACTTTTTCTGTAGAAAAAAAACGTAGCTCTCTGTGTGCCATAATCATGACCAGAATCATAATAATGTGTTGTAGTAGATCCAAATGTAAAACAGAGACCGACTTTATTCGTAAAAATTGTGTGCAATACTATAATCCATTGTAAAGATTCACAGTTTAAATATCATTGTGGGACAAACAAAGGATATCTTAATCTTAATCAACACTGATCTTAATTACACGACATTTACATAAATGTTTGAAAACAACCAGTTCTAAAATATTCTATGCGACTGGATTATACTCAGAGATGAAAGTCCTCCGGATTTTCCCGGAATTCCGGGTTTTTCAAAATTTTTTGAAAATCTCTCCGGAGAATTGAGGAAAATTTGTGTGTGTGTGTGTGTACATATATATAATTTATTTTTTTTTTCCGGAATTTTCAGAAAAGTCCACTTTCATCTCTCTAAATACTTGAGTTAAATTAGATGTAAATACAAACTGCAATTACTCATCAAGGCAAGAATCACCTTGATTTGGACTGTCACAATTGCTGTTGTAAAATTGATCATGGTTAGAATTCTGTGCTCACTTTTTACCTTGTACCGTCAATATTCCCATCTAATGTTGAAGTGTCCTTTATTTTATCCCTACATGAACTAGTGATTGTACAGACACACAAGTGCAGTGTAGGCCTAGAGCGTCCTTGAACTAAGTACTGTCACATTTAAAACTAAACACAAGCTGCCTGCCTCATGATCACGCATGCCTAATTGTTGAATTGCTTGGAAGAGAACAAAAATATCCTTGGGGAATAAACATTCTGCTTCACGAAGACTGCTCACGTGGCAGCCCAGTCTGGTGTAATTCGATTACGCTTGCCTTCTGTGTGGTACATTGAATAAAATGGAGACTTTTTGTGTATGTGCCAAACTGGAGGAGTCGATATGAGGAAGTCAGTGTTCTTACCTTTTTCACCAAGTAGCCCTCTCTGATCTGTTGAGGCTCCATCACTCATCTGTTGCGTTACTGTCCCCTTCGTGCTTCTTTGTAGAGTCGGTGCACTGACTTTTCTCACTTTTTTTTGGTGGTAATTATTCTACCCGGATGTCATCAAAACCGCCAACGACAAATGAGCAGGAAGTGGCCTACTGTGTGTGTGTGTGTGTGTGTGTGTGTGTGTGTGTGTGTGTGTGTGTGTGTGTGTGTGTGTGTGTGTGTGTGTGTGTGTGTGTCAGATGAGCCGTCCATCAACTTCCTCTTTTTTTTCTGAAACTCAACTTTTGACACTTTTTGGAACATGGCTCATTTTACAAATGCTCTTTATCCATTTAGTTTTTTCCCATATATTGCAAAACACAGGTTATATTTATGCTTTAATACTGTAGTGTTAAACGTTGGAAATCTTTGCCGCTTTCATGTTTATTGGCTTTTCCTGATAAACGACCTTTTTCTCCCCTTTGCTTTTAGTTTTGGTGGTCATGACTAATACATTTGGAAAACAGGACACTATTCCGTCATGACTGACAAATGGTGGAATTTTGGGATGCACGTATTTGCTGACTTAAGTCTGTCTTTCACAGGTTCCTGTTTTATTCATTGGTCATGCAGCATTGTGCTAACGGTTACTTGAAAAAAACAAAACAAATGTCAATTAATAAATATTTAAATATTCATCTTGTGACATCACGGGTGCTTAAGTTGTAAAGTTAAATAAAGTTCATCAAAAAGCTCACGATTAAAAAATTAGTTGACATACAGTCATTTGTATTAAAATGCTAAATTGAAAAAGCGTGCCATTAACACTAGAAAGGATGTTACTGAAAATGGATGGTTGAATACAGAACATTAATCCTGTAATTTCCTTTTGCTTCAAATGTTACATGTGCTAAAGTCAATAAAAAAAGTTTAAAAAAAACGCTGTCAACTAAGAAAGGATCGTTAGATTTTAAATCATCATCACGTGAAAATTGGAATATGTTTTCAGTAGTGTTGAATCTACTTATCTCTTGCTTTAGACATATTACTGGTCCTTTAAAACGTTAGATTGGTCATTAATTCACAAATCTGGTTCTTTAATTGTGTGGCAAAAATGTTATCATGAAAAAATTATTCATGGTTTTACTTTTTGGTTTAAACGTTGGTGTTTTTTTAATGATCAAAATCAAGAAAACAACTTATAAAAACGTTAGTGGATGGATAAAATGTTGGTTGTATTCGATGAAAAAAAAGTATTAAAACTTTATAGTAATGTTCATCCTGTATTTGTATGCTGCTTCATATACGTTATTAGTGGTGTTTTGTCTTTGATAAATTATGTTAAACACAAGTACTTCATTGGGCACCATTTACTATAATTAATTGGGCACAATCCACCAAAACCCAATCTTGGTCATTGTTACTCTCTTCCCGCACTTCTAGAGGCTTCTATTAAACACCATTTATAATGCACATTTCAGAGGTGCAACTTGAAAAAAACGTTGTGGGAGGTAAATACTGTACAAAAAATGTGGCCTGACCCCTTTCGTTTATAAAGAATTCAGGAAGGATGGCATTTGCCATACTCGGAAACCCTTCGACCCCTCACAAGGAAGTGCAAAATTACAAAATAAAGACTGTCTCCGTAATTATTCCACAATACACTGACGGTGGGTTAAACGTCACTGCTCCAAAATCGTTCTATGTTTACTAAACGTACCACTCGTGTCAAGATGCCCGATTGACGTCAAAGGACAAGACTGACGTATTGCAGAGGCGGGGCCTTTCTTATAGCCCGCCTCTTCAGCTTTTTGATTGGCCCTTGTAAATCTCTTCCCCGCCTACTGTGACGGAACTTCTCCCTTCATTGGCTTGTGGTGCATCAGCGATGTAACCGGCTCAAGGGCACAAAGGGATCACCAAGGAACCAACAAAAATGCTGCACGTCACCCACCGTGGCAGCTTTCATTGAAAAAACAAAGCTGCTGGCTGCATCGATGAAAATGCTACACAAGTGACTATTGTCGACACAAGACCATTATTTGGGTAAGTGTTTGCAATTTTCAATTTTTGTGCGTCAGTCCGTTAGGGTGTTTTTAACATAAACACACGTGTCGACTCAGCCAGTTATATAGTGACTGCATTTGTTTGTGAATGTTAATTATTTTATCTCGAGAGCCGTATTTTCCAGAATTATAGTATTATTAGTTGGTTGTTTCAGCTGTGTTTTGTCACGGCAGTTATTTTGCCATCAGTACACTGCAGCTAAAAGGCACGCGAGAGACAAATGTCTTTCATCATAACTCATGCATATGACACCCCGTTATTTAATAGTTACGTTGTGGAATTGTTAAACGAGCCGGTCAAAGAATGTGTTTTGATGTGTCACGACGAACTACTGTTAATCCACGGCCTAACGTTCGTTGACCGGAATTTATGTGACCCATATTGAGTTCAGCCTTTTGTCACTATGTGAGTGATCTACTGGTGCTCCACTTACAAGCTACAATAGAACATTCTTTTAAAGTGGAGTTAATAATTCGGGTTTAAGAAGCACAGCAGTCGACCCCAAATGTAATGATACATCTGACGCTAACGTAATCCTATCAAGCTAATATTTAGACCACCTTGCACCTTGTATAACGGAACTGCCACAGCAACACTATGCATGTATATGTGTGTGCCTGTATAATATTTATTTGTATAACATTTAATGTTATGTTCTGGTTCTGTAGTTATCATACTTATCTTGTTTGTGACACAATTATTGTTTCTCTGTTGGCATTAGAAAAAGCAAAAAGCTCATGACATGTGAAATGTCAATTGTGGAGTTTCCTTAGAAACCGCTGATGTCTCATCCGTGTCGTGACTTGAAACTGTTATTTGCATCGTTTTACAGCACAGCCCTTGTATGTCACCTTGCCCTGCATTTTTCCTCAGATGGATAGTGGGCCCGCATCCCCTCCTTCGTCCGTGGTGGCCGGCCCCTCCACCCTGTGGCGCCTGGCCGAGAGGCGAGCGCGCAAGGCCGGCTCTGGGAACATCTTCAGCAATGTGAACCTGTGGCAACTCCAGAGACTTTTCAGGGCTGCTGGCGACCAGGATGCAGAACAGAGGGCCCAACTAGTTTGGGCCCACAGGGATGAGACTGAGTTAGCCCAGGCCCTGGTGGGACTTAGGACCCGGAGTCATAGCAGAGTCCTGAGGGCTAGCAGGAGAAACTTAATGGGCACACACTGGTTACGGGCCTTCAATCATCTCAGGTACAATCAGTCTGATACATGGACATAGTAAACCTGTCCAATTCGTATGGGACAGGGACTGAGTAATTGACCCCAAGCCCCTAGAGATGTTTGTCTGTATTAATAATTCAAACTGCAATTATACCACAAACTATACTGCTATACTGGTGGGTGTGTGTGTGTGTGTGTGTGTGTGTGTGTGTGTGTGTGTGTGTGTGTGTGTGTGTGTAAATGCCACTAACAACCCAGACTAAACCCTCCTCGATATACAAGGTGTTATTCACACTAAAATATTTTCATTTCACTTAGGATTGGAGAGGGCTTCCCAAGCAGTCAAGAAAAGGACTCTGGTGAAGAGACAGATCCAGAAGCTGCGCCTCACAGCAGCGAAGGCACACATCAGCACACTACAACTGAGCAAACTACAGGGCCTTCGGTGGTTCTAAATGAGAGCCGAGGCTTCAGAAGGTCAGAGAGACCGCCTCGATCTTTCTCAAGCTCGAGGACAGGTGGAGAGAGCGACCCTGACAGATACCTCCACAGAATACAACACTAATGGCGTGAAGAAGTCAAAGGAGATTTTCCTCCTCAGAATACAACACTAACGGCGTCAAGAAATCAACGAAACTTGGAGCAAGGGCGTGTTTTATTAACCTCTAGGAAGGGCAATGTATTCATTGCGAGGTAGCATGATATCAGCGCGACAGTTTGCCTATGTAGGGATGTTTTGTTTATGATAGTACAGACTTACAAATGACTTAACTGAGCACAATGAAGCAGTTTGCGCAGTGGCATAAGAATGTGTCGTCAAATACTCCTGTTTTACAGTTTTTGTGTTTTATAGTGATGGCTTACAACTCATACAATCTGTTTACTGTAATTATGACTTGACTATTGCTGTATTGATACTCATGGATCTCCATTGCAAATCGAAGACTCTTTGTACAGTACCAGCATATATTACATGTAAGAATGTATTATTGGGATTGAAGGAAAACACTACCAACCTTATAAAAGACTTTTCAATGTCATGTTAAAGCCAATGGTAATAAAGTACTGTAATGTTTGGTCAATAGTTTTGTTTTTTCATTTATTTGTTCAACCAGGCAAAGATGAATTAATTCAAACTGCATGTCGGATATGATCAGGACTCAGAACCTCAACAAAAAAAATCCAGCATTAAACTTTGTGGCAGATTCATGCTCATGTTAAATTAGCTACGTTTATGTTGAAACAGAATTATCTCAAATCAACCACTTATATTGTGTAGTTGTTTCAAACAACAACCTTTATTGTACCACTGCAACCTTATTTTTGCGTATTACATTCACACAGGTCATGTGTCCAGATATGGGAGTAGTGCAAACACTCACTGGTCTGTTCAATTGTATACCTCATGATGCTTGTTCATTTTGTGTTCCTGAGGTTGTACTGCACTGACGTGAACTGGATCACACTGAAAGGTCATCCTAATCAGGGTACTGGTGACATCATCGTATGTAAACACGATGTTGTCCAGTTTTACACCACTGCAAATTACACCCAGAGTAAATAGACCATTAAATTTATAAACCGTCTGACATTTTCAAAAACTATCCATCTGTTGCCGAAATGCGGTCCTCATGAGCCCTCGTGCAGCCTGTTTTCGATGTCTCCTCCTTTCAGCACATGATACAAATGATCAGCTCATCAGCATTCTCTACTTGTAATGCTCATAGAGGCCACTAGATGACGCTACTGTTTTGCATTTTAAATTGCACGCAAAGAGTCAAATGAAGTTCATACTTGTCGTGCACGGACATTTCAATCGGGCATATTTAACTGTAAACGTGTAGACGTTTATTTTTCAGCATATGTTGTTCTCTGCCTGCCCTACCAAGCTGATGAATTTATGGAGATGGATAAATTGCAAAGTTGTGATCTCAGATCACCAGTTTGAATACAATAATGTACGGCGGTGGAGCAACAGGAAATGTTTACAGTTGCATTTGAGAAACTTGGTGGAGGAAGTAAAACAAAAACATTACTAAAGGGAACATATTGCAGAGAACTGACTTTATTTAATTGCTTGTATACTAATACTGTAGTTAGGTCTGGAGTGCCTTCAAGTCAAGTATCAAACTACAGTTTAGTACGTTTTCTCGTGAAGTGCCAGTTTGCTATCTTTCATGTGGGGGTGTTCGCAAACACATTTTTAACATCTTAATCTTTGTTTGAGAGGCCGCACACGTAATGACAAAACGATCATTTCACCAACAATCGGCAAACCTTCCCCCGAAACCCAATCTGGGCGATACTGGGACTAACCTGGTAGCACAGTTTTTCCAGATTTGAAGAAAATAGCGGTCCCTCCATTAAGCAGTTCAATTCTTTCAGTGGCATTGTGTTCAAGAAGCTGGCAGATCTTAAGGCAAAGATTTCATTTTACTTTCAATTTGACAGTGAACTTCAACCGAGTGTTGAAATAAATTGCTTGAAACTACCGGTCTTTGTGAAGAACTGTTCACAATCTGTCAAGCAGCTGCTTGCTGTGACGTTCGTTGCCACCATCTGGCACTTGTAAATAAAAAATCGTTACAACTTCAGATACAAAAAAAACACTGATTGAGCAAAAACTCAAAACTTGAAAGTCGGGTCACTTGGAGGTAGAGTTATACCGCTGCAGAAAGAAGGAAGAGATTAAGCTAGGCTAACTGTTAATTCATCTGTGAACTACATTGTGGATGCAAAATTGTCCTTGTTCGCAAATGACCTGTGACACTATGTGTTGGCCACACATATCAAGATTTGCTATCATAACTATTGAATGGGTGTCACATTTACGATTGTCTGCCTTGATTGCTTTCAAAGTGGCTTGAGGTAATAAAAATAAAATTCCCACCCCACACAACAGGATTAAAACTCAGAATAATCTTTGAGTCAGATTTTTGCTGACTTTGATTGGGAGGGAGGAAAAATTATCCAATCCAACTGGAATATCGTATGAGCACACCACATTTAAGCGAGCCTTTCAGATTTTGATGGTCTAATTATCTTATACTGTCCTCATACAGGCTTGCTCATCCCATGACTTGGCAGCTACCATAATGAACAGTGTGCTCATAGAAACAAATACAATAGATGACGATAGATGGTAGCAGTCACTTGCATTTTGCCACCACAGCCAGAATGTGCCAACATACCAAAAAAACAAAAATCACATTCAGCAACACTCTATTGTTGTTGCTTGTCAGGGGGTGGGTGGGTGCAACACAATTTTGAAAGAAATCTGTTAATGCATCATACAAGGGGTGTCCAAACTCGGTCCCCAAGGGCCGCTGTCCTTTTTTCCATCTCTGCCGGCTGGAACACACCTGATTCCAGGCCCAGAGCTGGACATGGCTGATATATATTGTTTTGACCTTGTGGAGCTCAGTTTATTAGTCCTGCATTTTACGATGAGTCATCAAACTTGGCTGCCGTGTTCTACCAACGCGCAGTAACAAAAAAAACACACACATTTTGCAATTTATCGACACCCACCTGTCTAGTATACGCAACGATGTGGTACCACTGGACTAAATCTCGAGGACACATTGGCCATTGAAGGCCACCTGGAAATGCCTAAATGACTTTAAAATGGCCGCTTCAAATCAAAATGGAAGCAATTGCCTCCCGTGCGTTGGCCTTTCAACAGAATGGCAGATGACAATGCCATGTAGGCTAAACGTAATATAATTCTAATGCTGAATGATATAGCGTTAGCAGTACATTATATCTAGACATGTTAGCTCATATCGTCCCACCATGCTGCATTCAAACCTATACAGGTTTTTCTCTGGTTCTCTCACAAGTAGATAAATGGCAAAATCCGGTACATTTCTATTTGCTCCTATCTTGGAAAAATTTGCAAGTCAAGGCAATCACATCTCAAGGCACCTCTCTATATTATTAAACAGAAAAAAAACCCCAATCACCAGATGTCCTCATCAGTTTTCTTTTGTTCCCAGCAGGTACCGCTTGTATGGGACCCGTGGACATGTGCCGAATACTCGAGCCCAAATCCCGAAAAGCCTGGCCCTTGAGGTAAACCTTTTCAACTTCCCTAATTTTGGATGCAGTCTGTTAGTCAGTCGCACTTGTCCTTGGCTGAATGCTTTAAATATTACGCATGACACTTTGACTAATGATGGCGCCGTAATGAAGCTTCATCTAAATCCGTACCAGACCCGGATCATTCGTCACTGTTAGCGCAATGGAAGAGTGAGAGACACACGTGGAGTGATTCAGTGACTGCAACATGGTGCACGTTAGGAGAAAATAATGAATGTAACTCTGCATAGAGGTAACTAGAAAGTTAAAATGAAAGTGTTTACAGGAGAAGACTCTCCTTCTGAATCTGTTTTGTTCATAGCAAAGAAGTCCTTGTCCTCATTTTCAATCACATATACAGTGTGTGTGTGTGTGTGTGTGTGTGTGTGTGTGTGTGTGTGTGTGTGTGTGTGTGAATGTAACAGGGCCAGTAAAAAACTTACTGTGCTGTATTATAATTACACAAAATCTGTGAAATGATAAATACCTGACGCGTTCTTTTACTATGTCCTCCATTATCGAGGGGTGGAACGAAAATTTTTCTTCAATAATTAATGTGCCACTGCCTTTTAAGTTCAACTCCCGCCTTTGACTCTCCACTTTTTAAACTGTTGATGTCCATGGGGAAGTAAGCATTTTTAGAGCTGGACAAACTTTTTGTTTTCATTTACAAGTTTGAGTATTTTAATACATTATTGTGCCATATACAACCTGATCCCATGGTTTTACTTGACTTGAAGCTATTTTGTGTTTGATCATATCTTTGGGCCCTGACATTGGAAAGTTTCAAAGTTAGTGTGGTACATCCCTTCCTTAAAAATGTGAAACCTCACAGTGTGACTTTCATTCAGCTCCTTTAGTTCTTCTACTTTAAGGTCATTCACAGGTGACTCTAGGCCAGATTGGAATGACAGATGCACAGAAGCCAAGGAAACAGTCAGAGAAATCAAGTCACACCCTTTTATGCAAGTCTCTGTGTGAATGTGTGATTGACAAGGCGAGTCCTATAGAGATTATACGTGACTGAGGATCACAGAGTGCCATGTCCCCGTTGCATTGTAATTAGAGTGCCGAACGGTAATTAGTGAAATGATATACACGGTATTCTTGCTCTGATAATAATCCGACCGATGCAGCGCGCGCACACACACACACACACACACACACGCACACACACAGGGTTTCTATTCATGGAACCACACAACGGCACGGCACATCACTCATTGTTATTCCTTCCTCTGTGTCATTGTGCGCCTTTGTTCTTATTTCCAGCTCAGTTGCTCACTGGTTTCAAAGGTCTCAGACACACACACAAAAAAGAGAAAAAAAAATACACGAGCACGCTTGCCTCTGAGGTGAGCATCAGATTTGAGCTGACGGGAGAGTCCTGCTGAGCTGAGCACCTTCTCTCACTTGCCATTTTAAGGGGCTCACGCAAAAGGACTCTTAAGATGATCCTCTCGAACCCACACACTCTCTTACAGTGGCACCCTCCGTACTTGTAATCACAGTCAAGGTTGTTTGTATCATTTTAATGCGCTTAACTTCTATTATGCTGGAAAAAAAACACAATATTTTGTGTTTTATCTGATTTCTTAGGGGTATTTTTGTTTTTCCTGGTTCAGAACAAACTTAAGACATTGACCTGAGAGGTTCTCCCACATGCTCTTTTACCGTACGTATTTTTCTTTTTAAGGCCAGCGTAATGTTATAAACCAAGTAGATAATAAAACGCGCAATAAATCGAGGAACTTGAACTGTCTACCCATTTGGGTTATTTTTAGATTCTTTATTTCTTCTCACTTCACACATTTGACTAGCCACTAATTGCTAGGCAGAGCTCATCAAACAGGAACTGGAAGTCACAACAGACACTAAACTAATGAGGATTGTTCGATCCAAACGGGAACTGGAAGTCGCAACAGACACTAAACTAACGAGGATTGTTAGATTACAAAACAAGTGGATCGAAAGAAATTCAGTGGCATCACTGCTCTGTGTTATGTGCCAATGACTGGTGACCAGTCCAGGGTCTACCCCGACTCCCCCGTGTCGTTGAATCCAAAAGTGTTAGAAAATGGGTGGTGGATGAAAAGTGTTTTCTGCCCAATCTGGTGGGTCACATCCCCCTCTTGCTGCTAACGTCGTGTTGCCAATGAGAGCTGTCACATAAATAAAACCGGGGCGACTAACTGGCACAGTCGTCCGCGCGCAGAAGGTCAAACTCCTTTCCACATGTGAGACCTTCGCTGTCTGCCTTCACGCTTTGCTGCCTTCGGGCCTGTTCTGGTCTGCGAAGAGACATGTTCGTCCAACTTCACATCGCATCATATTACACTGCTCATGAGGCGTTCAGGTGAGTCGAGGACAAGCGAGGAGAGGAGTTTTACAGTGGACAAGTAGAGAAAGTCACAAAAGATCCTTTGATATTTTATCCTTGATGTGACATTGGTCCCCACACCGTCATGAGCGTCACGGGAGTGTACTTTGGGACAGTCTAAAACGCTGAATGTAAAAAAGCTTAAGAATGAGCAATCGTTTTCAAAATTCACATGCACATCTCTACTCATGCCCACGTCAATCTCTGAAAATCTCAGCACCATATTTGAGATTTTATTGGCAGTAAGCTTATTTCTCACCTGTGTTTACTAAGTAAAAAAAAAAAAATCTTCATTTTACTTAATGATAGCAAACTACGACCAATCATGAACACAATTCATGTGCACATATGTACTTATGACCACATCAATCTAAGAAAATATCAAAACAATACTCAAATATTTTGGATTTAATGGCGTCTAAAGGGAGAGTAATGCTCAATGCTCATAAAATCCAAAATACTGTGGCAGCAGGGGTGTGAATAGCGGGGGGGGGTCACCCACCTCGGGGGGGGGGGGCATCCACATTAACACAAAATGTACTTCGTCCACTCCAGTTTTCAGTGGCTCAAACTAAAAAGACATCATTGAATAAACACATTTGTGTCGTCGGGAATTATTTTAGAGTAGCTATTTGTACAAGTATTAATTTTCCTCGTGTTGTGATGATTTGAATGAGCCTGGGAAAGATCATACTGAGTACCGGCAAAAATAAAACCTCATGAATAATTAATCGGTCCTTGTTAAATATCAGTGGCGACAGCAGCACGGGCAATTTATTGTTTGGATCGAAATGTCAACTCCATCAGTACTCATTTTGTTGTGAACTCCTCACCATAAATATTTAAGTAACTTCACTGCGAGTGACCAGTGCGGCACTGCGGGAAGAATCATTAGGGAAAAAAAAAACAAAAAACAAACTCACCACGAATAAATGTAATATCCCACCGACTCAAACAATTTCACATAATTTATTCAGAGATCTGGTTGCATTTAGAGCGGCTTCATTGTGGCGCATGATAACAGCATGCATCACATAAAGATCAGCAGGCTAAAGTGGGACAAATTCACATTAACATGTTCCCACTGAGTCGGAACTAGAGAGGGAAAGCACATCTTAATAATTCAGTTCAAAACAGACCTCTGAGCTAGTGACACAATATGCAGAGCATAACCTTGAGCTAATGAGCAAATTTGCACGCAAACCCGACCACAATGCAAGACACACACACACACACACACACACACACACACACACACACACACACACACACACACACACACACACACACACACACACACATCTGTGCATGCAGACTATGGGCTCATGGCAGCACGCTATACAGCATATGAGATCAGAAAGAAGTGCAAAAAGTGCAACCATTGATTTGTTCGACCCGATTTTTCAGATAGCATGCGCTCTTATTGCAAAGTCCTTTTTTTTTTTTTTTGGAGCAACATCTGCTGCAATCAAAAAATGTCATCTTACTTGGCAAACCTGTCAGAAAGTGGGATTGCAGATGCCTCCTGGAAATGCTTTATGCATGTCATCCAAAGGTGAAAAATACATTCATCTTGATAAATTAGGCGGCGAGGGACATTTTTCGATGAAAGAAAAGGAAGTCTACATGCAATGTAAAATATGCTACCTTAATTTGTCATCAATCAAAGCTAAAGAAAACTATTTGTGAGTCAATAAACTCATTTTATTTCGGTTCAGACTAGGCAACCATCCACAACATTTGCTCAGATTCTTTTTCTGATTTGAGATTTAAGTCCACTTTCTTGTTCACTTGCAACCCTCATGTTCTTTTCCTCTCACTGATACCCAGCTGTGGCGAAAAAAAAACAACATAAAGCCAAAACACGCTTTCACACATTTGCACACTTTCCACCTTCTGCTGCCCAAACAAACCGACAAGCCTTTAATTATACAACTAATGATGTGAGCGAAGCATTCAGGCGTACGTGTCCACAAAAATGCAAAGGCAGCACTGAAAAGGCTGCAAGGCCATGTAGAGCATTTCCAGCTTACACCTTTGAAGTCGGCCTGTATTTCCAGGGAGGATGTGACAGGGTGCTAAAACGAATGAGATCCTTAATGGAAAAAAAAAAAAAAAAACAACCTTCCCGAAGCCTTCAGCCCCTCCCCCACCACATATGATGTGAGGACACAAAGAACGTCCGCCGCACATCAGCGGGGTAAAAATAAAAGTGAACCTTCGGCGTTAGACATCTCTCGTCCTCATCACTTTGCACACCAAAGTCTTTCTTCAAAGGGGATAATTCGAAGGCTACAAATGCAAATGTGTCTGAACACACTTCCCTGCAGGCATTGTCACTTTAAGAGCCCCAACTTACTTGAGATGCACGGCGGAAGACAAGTGAGCCACAAAATTACGCCGAAACTTTTCACCCTAAGACACTATCCGAGGCAAATTGACCTGTTTTGACAATTTGAAAGTTATAAACAAACATAAAAAATAGCCTAAATTTTCATTCCTTTACCCCAAAATGTGGTCACACTCAGTAAGCTCTACCAAAGTATGAAAGAATTTTTTTAAAAGTCACACTTGTGTGCAGGTGCCACAAGTTTTGTGTGCGCGAATCACATTTGCACATATTCCTGCAGAAACATTTGCCTTTTCCTCGTTGAAGGGTGGTCTTGGGGAAAATCTTGAAACTGTGAAAGAGTAAAACATCTTAACGAATTTAAAAGACAACTGCCTGCCGGGCAAATGTCATTTATTTGACAAGTGACTTGTATGCGAATGTATGGAGCCGTTTGGTCGAAAAGAAAAAGTTAGCGCCGCGTGTGAAATGTGAAAGTAATGACAAACGATCACAAGAAGTGATGACAGGTGGCCTTTGATTGGACCAGATGGATTGAATGGCTCATCTCTCCGTGTTGATGTGTTTGGACGCTTCAAGATGGCTTTAATGGCATGTGCATCAATTATGACTGACTTTATCAGCATGTAGCTTTTACAGAGATATGCATCAATATTAAGACTTTGCCATGGCTACATTAGCAAGACTGCGTACAGGATACCGTATATAATGTGAGAGCCCTCTCATGGTATGTGCACTTTGCAGACATTATTTATAGTCACCATTCAAGGTGACGAAATCCAGCCTGCATGCTGGATTATGCGCTAGCAACGGGAATACATTTGCACTTGCTTTTATGTACAGGTTGGACAGAGGACTTTATTTTGCACCCCCCCACCCCCAACTTGTTTAATATTGTGATGATTCTCATAAGATCGTGATTTATTTGTATAGTACAAAGTAAGGCTACCTATTAGATTAAAACAAAGAATTAGACTGCAAATTTTCCTCCACTTTGATCTTTTTTTGGTAAGAATTTAATTTGTGTCGGGAAGTTAAAAATATACAGTATATTGTAGATTTTTTTTCTTCAACAAAAAAACGCGATTACAGTGCATCTTTAGTCAGAAAATATGACTTTTATTCAGTAAAAAATACAAATGTCTCTTAAGTTTCAGACATTTAAAAAAAAACATTTTTTCCCTTCGTATTAGGACGTCTCTTGCAAAATTACAACTTTATTTGGTGATTTAATTTTTGGATAATATTGCGCCCCGTTCATTAAACCCCAACTCTGTTCTCATGAAATGAGTTGTTTTAATCTCGTATGGGTTTTTTTTTCTTGACATAATGGCATTTGTAAAGATTCAACTGTTTTCGTTTTTTAAATTTTTTTTACGTTATATTAGGTTTTGCACAGCTAAATATTTGTGTATGATGGCAAATGTCCATTCAAATTCCCATGGTAAATGTCCAACTCGTCTAAATGAATCAGTCCCTAATTCCTTTGCCTCACTTTCTAGAAATGTACCATCCCTTTGAAAACCAATCACCAGCTACTATTGTTTCTATTCACAGCAAAGGAAAAGGCCCTTTATTGTATTCAGACCATTTCAATCAGTAACTGACTTGACTCCGCCCAGCATCCAAACTCCAGCAAAATGCGGATGTTTAATTCCCTCTGTCACAAGCAAGAAAAGACCATGTCGTGACTGTCTGCGCTTTGTGACAGACTTTCACTTTCACGCACTTACGAGAGGGCGGCTGATGAACACAATACAATTACAGAAATGACACGCCGCATTGATCAAGTAATAGCGAGCGGATTCCACTTCTTGCTGAGCGAATGCAAAGTAGGAAGAACGCGAACGGCATGTATGGCGGGGGTGTACTTTGAAAGAGAATAAACAATGAATAAACAGAATGGCCCTCCATGAGCCGTCACTATATAGTGGTGGAGGTGTGTGTGCGTGTGTGTGTTGTTTCTGCACGTACTGTGAGGCTGTGCTGGGATTGTCTTGCAGGGCAGCCTGTCAGGAGTTTCAACTGCCACCTCCAACAGAACTTTGATAATGTCCTGTGGGAGGTGGGGAGAAATTGAGTTTGAGCAGGGCATGACCTGTGCCTCCATTGTTGAGATGGCTGACCGGAGTTGTGGCTGAAAAGTGCTCAGTGGCTCTCGTGGCAGCAAGCCCCAAACACGTTGGTGGACGCCAACGGTAAGAAGGCATGTCGTCGAGCTTGGGGAGGAGTCCTAGTGACCCTTTTGTGCCTGTGGGACGAAAGAGCCAGACGATGGGTACTGGCATGCCAAGCAGCATGCAGCTTTGGGGGTCGCTGAGGCAAAAACTTGGGTGCAGGAGGAGTTCAATTAGGCCACAGAGAACAATTCCAGGGCGGCCCGGTGGTCGACTGGTTAGCACGTCGACCTCACAGTGCAGAGGTACCGGGTTCGATTCCAGCTCCAGCCTTCCTGTGTGAAGTTTGCATGTTCTCCTCGGGCCTGCGTGGGTTTTCTCCGGGTACTCCGGTTTCCATCCGCATTCCAAAAACATGCACGGCAGGCTGATTGAACACTCCAAATTGTCCCTCGGTGTGAGTGTGAGCGTGGGTGGTTGTTCGTCTCTGTGTGCCCTGCGATTGACTGGCAACCGGTTCAGGGTGTCCCCCGCCGACTGCCCGAAGTCAGCTGGGATAAGCTCCAGCATGCCCCCGCGACCCTTGTGAGGATAAAGCGGTTCAGAAAATGGCTGGATGGATGGAAAATGGCTTTGATGAAATTCAGGTCCACTATCTGCCATCTCAGGGGGGGAAGCAGTGCGATATTCATACCATGCATCCGATGCAGACTTTTGTAAATTTCACGCATGCTACCTCTAACAGACACTGGTTCATCAGCAGTTTTTGAAACCGACCACACTAATGGTGATAACCGAGAACAGTCGAGCTTTTTGAATCAGTTAACAAAGTCAAAGAAAAAGCAACCTTTGTTGCTCACTGGAATATTCAGAGGGCTGAGGTTTCCTGAAAACCTTGGGTTGAATTCCAACTTGTTTGACCACGGTGGCAAATCCTTAATACGATGGCTGTTTGCTTGAGTTTCTGATTATGTGGCTTCAAGAATTCTTGAGTATTCACTGTTTTTCCACCCGCCAACCTCCAGGTGGTGCACATACTGATGGGCCAAACATGGGGCCTGGCTTTCATTAGATTGGCAACCAATTCTGCAGGCATTTGGCCGTCTCCTCTTCCACCTCGGTTTTGAGGGGGGGTTAGTATTCATGCCAGCAGGCTGCCTCATTCAAATAGTTGCAGTAGAGTGTCAAATGCAGTTAAGCTATTTCATCTATTTATATACAAGCATTAATATGTCAACTTTCTGGAATTTTGCCCTTTTTATAAAGTCATCGCCAGTTCCGATACAATTGAAGAACAAAACGTCATGCTCGCCTTTGTAAAATCAGAGTACCGAGAAACAAAAAAAGCTTTTCGAGTTGATTTTGCGTTATGTTAGACATTTAAAAATGGAGCATTTGGAGGCAGAGGCTTCTTTCAGCGCACGCCTCCTGCTGCTCTGCTGCGGACGCCATGAAGCGGATGTGATGAAATAGAAAATATGGATCAATCTGTTGCTTCCTCTCAAAGCTTCTGGAGAATAGCGTCATAGAGCATTTTGGCTTCTTACCACCTCCCGGCCCCCCTAGAGTGCTAGAGAGCTGAGCTTTTCATGAATCTTCTGTTCAATTATTCAGCCTGCCTTCTACTGGTGGAAGCAGATGCAGAATCCTGGTTTAGGATTAATCACGCCACATGGGTGTTTATCTCTCAGGAAGTGATCATATCACGTCCTGTTCGCTGTCATTGGTGTTAACGTGACTCTAGGTAGCCTTGACGGTGGTGACAAACCATTACCGTGCGCCTCACCGGGGGTGAATTTAGCATTTTAGTGAAGCTGAATGTGTCTGGGGGTGCGCTGCAGCCCAAACCAGCGGGGGTGGAATGAAGATTAATTAAATCTCCAGGGTTCCTTGTAAATTTAGCGGTGAAAATATGCTCTTCCTTCATCTGTGCTGCGGCTCTGATGTCGGGAAATGGTCTTCTTGCAAACCAACCCCTTTCTACACCGATTTTTAATTGAAGAGCATATCGCATCACGGCTCACCTGTTTTCGAGGTTTGGTCACAAGATGTTTGAAAACTGAGCCCTTAGGGGCTGTCATGTCATTTTCAGTTGACAGAAAGTGGCAGCACGAGGCAAAATGGCAGCCCGCTGAGATGGATAACAACGGGTGGCTTTTTCGGCTTGGTTCATATTCCACAAATGCATTATTAAACAGAATGTACCCGTAAGATAACACAATAAAACTGAACTAAAACGACTTGCACCTTTGGGGCGGAGAGAAAAAAAAATGGACACGTAAATGAAATAAATTAAGGAAACAGGTTGTTAGCAAACTTTTCTAGTCATTTTCATACTTGTAATTAGCCATTGTACATCGTATGTCATTGATATTCTTTTGTTGCCATCACACACAACACAACAAACCCAAAGAAAAAGCCAAACAAATGGAATGGAAAACTTTGCTGTCATCTCCAGATTATTCATCTTTTGGGGAGTTCAAACTAATAGCCAAGCTTCTCCTCAAACTTTTAACCATATAGTTTTCCACCCTCCATCTTTCCTCCATATTGCAGCACGGCCGTCTCCTCATTTTAGACCCTCACATTCTATAACGTTTACTGTCCATATCTGAATAGTCAGCACAACAACAAAACGACGGCCTGCCGGCCCGTCTGACAGCATTCTCTTTTTCTTCAATCTTACTTTACTTCCATCACTCTACCTTCACTTCCATCTCCACAACAGCCTGTTCACCGAAATGTTCCAGCTGCGATCAATGGCTCCCGATTTCACATAATTGCATCATCATTTCCCAATCTCGCATTTTTTTTTTGGACTGCTAAACTGCATTCAGTGCGTAAATAAATTACAACAATAGTCACAAGGCGTTGAAGCCGCTTTGATAATCTGTCAGAAAATGTTGCTTCATGTCCTGTAACGTCGCAGCACAGAATTAATGGGGCGCAGCGGTAATGTGGTTTACAAAAAACAACCCCAAAAAACAAACAAAACATCCCCCGAAATGTCTAAATATGTACATAATTAAATAATAATGACCGTTAAATATTTTCTATTCATTTTTAATCCTACAATGTTCTGTGCTATATGTTAATGAATCACAGTGAGCACAAAAAACAATCTACAAATGCATGAGATTTAAATAACAAGTTCCACGTCTGTTTATCCATTCATGTGTCCATTTATTTAGATATTTGCATTTTCTAAATGTGCATGTTAAGTACCGATTAATACATTGAAGTTACTTTTCATGAAAATGCGCACGTGCAAACAGCGTCATACAGTATATAATGTGCATATATGTGCATGTGTAGGCATGCAACAGCAGGGGGTAAGGGGGGAGAGTGTGTGTGGGGGGGTCTCCTCAGGCCCAGCTGACAGAAGGGGGGCGTCTGCATTTGTCACGGGGTTGTTGTTCAACGTGATGGCCGTGTTTTAACTGTGGCGCCATCCGACATGATGTGACATGCGTGGCAATGCTAAGCAGATCTGAGCTGGCTCTTCGCTTCACACCAATCTGCGTGGCCTCCTCCCGGGGGCAAATGTCTGCTGCAGCGTTGACACATAAATACAACCAACTCCACACACGGAGCTAAATGGCTAATCCATTCATATTTTCTGTGTCCTCCCCTTTGGCACTCAAGACTTATTCTGGTTTTAATTGAGGGAGTCTAATTCGGAGTCACAGCCACTGTTGGAGTCGGGGCTGTTATTTGAGTACAGTAAATAGGGACCAAGCTCTGCTGCGAATAGCAATAAAACATTGATGAATAATGTACAGGATGTTATACGGTACATTGTTATCTGGTGGCATTAATAACCCGAATCTGAATCTAGAATTGAGCTGCTTGTGACTTTTACAATATTATTTTGTGGGCTACCCAACTAGCATAACTACAGGAGGACCTCAGTTTACGGCAGAGTTCTTTTCATTCCTATTTCGGCAATGTAAACAGAATGTCGATGTAAAATGGAACCCATTGTAGTCCACCACTAGCATAACGGGAAAATATAGTTCAGTCATTGTTATCGTAAATATGTGTCTGAAAAACAGGAAGTTTCATAACTGAGCGTGCGTTTACTGTGCCGTGTGACAATATACACTTATGCCGTTGCGCAAACTATTCTTTGCATACTGTCTGGAACCTCGAAATGTCAAATTGTTGAAATCTTTACTTGGTCCTAGCTATTAAAACCACTCAAAACAGCAATCGAGTGTTTCCAGGTGGTTGTTTAGCATTCTTCGGCTAGCCAACATGGCCCGTGGTTGTTTAGCATTCTTCGGCTAGCCAACATGGCCTTTTGTCTACGACACTTTTTCATTGGCAACACCTTACCAATGGCTTTGTAACGTTTGCTGAAAAGTCTAAAATAAAAATGCAAAGTGAGGCAGGGGTGAAGATGTGCAAACGAATACAATCCCTTCCACAATGGCTGCCGTGTAAAGGAGAGAATAAATGACTTGCATAAAAAGGGTCAGAAAGTGAAAAAGAAATCCACAATATTCAAGTGTGACGAGTAAGCTGTTTATACAACGAGAGGTGCTGATGGTATTATCTTGACAGTCGACCCTCATCTGAACGAAACATACTTCTCCACGAAAGGCTCAAAAGTTTGCTGTTATTATTAGCCTTAACTTTGCTTTGTGCTCGGTTTGTATCGTCTTCTGTTTTTAAAAAATGCATTCATTCCAGCTGTACTATTTTAAACCCCAATCCAATCATTAGCAACCCTGTTAAAGCTCCTTGGAAATAATTCCCCTCCACAAATGGGTCACTAAGCAGCAGTGGCTCAAGGTCAACAATTGAGATGCATTTAATCATTGGTTGCTCAAAGGTAGGATGTTGTGAGCCTAATGGAAGTCTCTGTGTGTGCGTGTGCGTGTGCGCGTGTGTGTGTGTGTGTGTGTGTGTGTGTGTGGGAGGGGGTGTTACTTAATGTGTTGTGGGTCTTTAATAAGTTAGGGCCACTGGAGCCCTGGGTTTAATTAAGTGTCCAAGACAGATTTAGGCCTCGGCAGCACACTACACCTCGCCCCCTACAGGACACACATACGCGCACACACAATAATGGAGTGCAAGCATTTTCCTGTACTGCTCAATATTAAACAACTAAACTAGGATGACATGAAGTAGAGTGTAAACCTTTGTAGTGCTTGGAAATGTTAAGTTTGCTAGCTGGTAGACTACTTAGATGATGTAAGATGATGGAACAGTCCACATTTTATTATGGGTAAGGAGGTTTGTCCACTTAATTGGTAAATGGAGAAATTAAATTACAAAAGCAGTGAAAAAAAAAATCATGCTGAAAACTGACAAGCCCCTAACTGCTTTATAAGCCACTTTCTGGGTCAAATCTTAAATCTGGGACTACACTTCCAAGTTGACTTAAATGGTGCAACCATAAAACACGTTTCTCCCTCATACAAATAGAATGCTGTGCTGTTTTTTTTTTTTTTAAGCTTTCAGGTTAATTTCCTCGGTTACAAAAATGATGTAAGATACGTGGACTATACCATTTTTGATTTTGTGGCAGGTGGACTGACTGACAAAAAAACATGCTAAGATAACACCTAACGCTATATTTATTGTTTTATGCATCTGCTAGCAAGCAGGCTACTTCCTGGCTTACAAAGAATCACTAGAGATAAAAGCACGATTTTATATATCTAGCATATAATATATAATATAGCAAATAAATCGTAGACCGGCCATATTTTTTTTCATCACTTTTTCAAGGTAACAAGTCAAACTAAATGTTCTTAATGAGAATTAGTAAATGGCAAAGAACTGACATTTGTAGCTGTCCTTGTGCAATAAACATGGCGTGTCCAAGCCTACGATCAACTCAAGAGCAGGTGACGTGAAATTTCTTTCTTGAAGGTCCGAGACAATAAAGCTGCCGAAAGTCTGTTACCCAGTGAGTGGGTGAGTGAGATTTTGCTGATTAGGCTTCCTCAGGCTTCAGCCCAACATCTTCATTTCACATCACCACCCCCTCCCCCGGCCCCCCCTTGAGAAGATCGAGCGTCGTTAGTATGCGGCGGAGCGCAAGTACAAACTGCATACTTCTCTGCAGAAATATGAAAATGAAATATTCATGACTTGAGAGAGCAATCGTTTTGGTAGGGGAGGGTGTGACTGAGAAGGATGAGGATGGTAGGGTGCAGGTGCCATCGTTTTCCCACCCTGTCAGAGCAATGTTGAAATACAGACAGGCATCCACCAAACCAAGACTTTCTTGCATTTCCCCGTCTCATTTTGTTGCCATCTTCAAGTTTTCGGTCTCATGTATCTTACTTCTGCTTGCCTACTCTTTGTTTTCCAAATTTCTGAGTGATTTATCTTCCTGTCGCTTTATTTGGATCGCTCCTCCACCTTCCCTTTTCCAAATTCTGTAAGGGAACCGATGCAAGTCGATGCGCTTTTGATTAGCGACACGCTGAATATTCTGTTTGACTTCTGCAGTTTTTTTTTTTTTGTTCTCGTCTTCCTGTTTACTGTCATGAACTTTTTGTCCGCCTTCTGCGTATGCCAGTCATTTCCTTGCTTTCCTTGCTAATGACTTCAAGAGCATGTTGGTGTTCATTTGGTGAGCATGGAAAGTTGCCTTCGCCATGCAAACGTATGAATGTGCAGCTAGTAATTGCTATTTGAATAGAACAAGACCTGCGAATCCATCTCAAGGTAGACGATGTCATCTGGAGAAAAGAGCTGCGGAGCATTTTTACCCCAGCAAGATACATTGATGAATAAATATTTGAGTTTCCATCATAAACGTTTAATTCAATTTGAACTTGATTGTAAAGCACCGTCTTCTGTCACTAGCATGCGTGCATGAACCTGTATTTATAGCACTGTCACGGAAACTTGCGTAGCCTCTCATTATTCTTCACAGAGGGCAGATGACTTATTGATTAAAAGGACTCATTTATTCAGATGAGAACATCTGGAGAAGCCCGCAGGCTTGTTTCAGTCAGAAAATCACCCCACTTTTTTCCTTCTCCAACACCCTTGTCCTAAAAAAAAAAAAAAAAAAAAAATCGCACATTTGACTCCATTTATCTTTTTAATCCATCTGGGAAAAAAAAAAACTTGCACTGGCTGGTTTGGTTACATGTGTGAGGGGTGGATTGGCAAATTGTCTGAAATGCCTTTGGAGAAGGCTTGTCGGAGAGAAATTCACATTTCGGATCGGCCTTTTTGCTGCGGCCAGCGTAAGGCACACCTGAGCAATAATCATGCATCAGCATCTTGATATGCCACACCAGTGAGGTGAGATGGATTTTCTTGACCAATGAGAAATGCTCAGCAACACAGATTTGAAATTCTTGAGGGAAATAGCCATTTGTGCATGTCGAAAAACTGAAGTGAAAGTGAAGTTGACATTTTATTCGTTGACTTTAATTAAACGATAAGTAAACTGTGCTTATTGTGATGTTATCCATCCAGTCAAATGGAATGGAAAAAAATAATTTTTGACAAATCAATTCAATACAAAGCGCTGGACGGTTGTCAGAGTAGAAAATATTTCCATTTTTGACTTAATTATAATTGTATTTGATTCAGTTAGGCGAGTATTGTCGATTTGGAACGCATAAGTGGGAAAATATGCCTTTTCTATGTGCCTTCTAAAGACAGGCAATTGGGGCAAACGAGTCCATGGAGAGGAGGCAGAACTTACTAAAGAAGAGTGAAAGTCAATGTTATTGGCTGCCGGAGTCAGCGGAGCAAAGGGCGAATTAGGAATACGGATTTGAACTGTTGCTCCCGTTGGGCAATGTTATCCCATCGTCTGTATAACAAAGCCCTTCGTCGAAGGCCAGCATCTTACACGGAGAGCCGGCACGGGGCCTCGGTTCAATAAGTATGCCATGGCCTTCATGTGCCTCCTGTGTACGTACGTGCACGTGTGTGCGATTGAAGTGGAGCTTTTTGCAAGTTCATGTGAAAGCTCTTGTTTTGACAGGCACTTGACACGAGGATTAGATGAGCAAAGCGAGTTGCATTAATCCTCCGCAGCTAAATACCCCCACCGTCCCCCTTCCGCCTCCCTTCCTGAGCCCACCAAAGGCTCCTAAAAGTGGGCAAGGAATGGTGAGACAGGGATAGTGTAAATGTGTTGTCAAAGCAGCCTCATTACAGGAGGGTTATGGATGGTAAATTATAGTCCTTGGTAAGTCCTTTCATTTGTGCACTGTGTGGCCCCTCCGTGAACTTGCTTCTAATGAGATCCACATTGCCCCATCATGTAGCTAAGTGCCTAATTTGGATTTATTGCCAATTGTGAGTTTTTATTTATTTACTTATTTTTAACGACCCCATGCCTCTGTGTTTCTTTTACATTTCTCTGGCGAGATGCTTACATTGACAGGGAAGACAGTCCAGTTGCAAATGCCCGAATCTCATTTGGAGATTAGAAGCCTAAATCCCAATTAATAGTCAATAAATCGATTATTTAGTTATGAAATTAAATGATCGGTACCTATGTTTCCATCCCAATGTTATACTGTATTAAGATAAATCACTGGTGTCAAAGTCAAGGCCTGGGGGCCAGATCTGGCCCGCTACATCATTTTTTTGTGGCCCGCGAAAGCAGCTCAAGCATGGCAACTCCCATGATGCATGAAATTGTCATATGCAATCCATAAGAACAATGTTTAAACAAGCCATTATTCTTGACTTCTGATTTCAAAACAAGTTAGCCATCAATTTGATGTTCGCTGTGTATGTCATAGTGGAGGTTGATAAAAATGGATGTAAAATTCACAGTCATAACGGCCCTCCGAGGGGAAACCGTAATGACAATGTGGCCCGCGACAAAAATTAGTTTGACAGCCCTGATCTAAATAATGTCACCTGTAGGAGCTGCTTGTTGGTGGCTTTTGTGGATGTAGCTCAAGTTCCCGTAGCTGTCATCATGCAGGTTTTCTTGAGAGAGAAAACGATTTGTGGTCCAAGTCCTGAACTCTGCTTTGTCTTAATTGCTTTCAGACCTGATTCAACAACAATTCAATTTCACACAACCAACCAAATGATTACGAATGCAGCAAATAATGCCACCTTAATTAGTTTTGCATGAAAGAAATGTTTGCATCTAAACCCATCTGGAAAGAATGTAATATCATTAGAAGTTAAAATACCTGTTTTAAATCTCTACAGATATATTTACCTGACACAGTAAATGCTTCAATGATTAAAGGTAACTTCTTCTCACAAGTTCAACTCAAGTCCACATTTTTTTAAGCTCCCTGGGAAGAAAATCTGAATCTCAGAAAGTTTTTCCTCACGCTGCAGTGACAGTAACCTTCAAAATAAAGTCAACATTGACATCTTGGATATGATAACCCACAGATGTGACAGGAGGAGGCTGAGCTATCCATCATAGAGCATTATTTATTAATTTTTTTTCATTCCTCAACATCCCATTGCTCATGCGTGCGTGTGTGTGTGCGTGAGTGTGTTCTCTCCTTGGACGTGTGATTGATGGAAGTAGGACGAGAGGCTATCATGATCCGTTTAGATAAAGGAAACTTCACTCAAGCCCGGTTACGCGGCGCTCCCATCGCGTGAGCAAAACTCTCTCGCGAAAAGACTCACATTTTCACACTACCAACCTAAACGTTAACATCGTCGGATTATTTTCTTTTTCCATCCTGAAACTACCACTTGATCGTAGCTTGTGAGTTCTTTACTTTCAGTATTTAAGCACTCGTAGTTGATGTTCAATTGTACAGAGGTATCTTTGATTTAAATCGAAGAATATTTGTGTCCAAAGAGGCCCTTCGGGGCTGTCCAGTGTTGGCAGAGGTTTTGCTATTCAGCTACCTACTGCCTTCTAACTTTTATTTGAACATGTTGGCAGATTGCGCAATGTGTAGGTGTTCAGATCTGCATGCGGGAGGAGTGCCACGCAAAAAAAAAAAAAAAAAAAAAAATCTTACAGTGTGGCTTTGAAAAATCTTATTTGGAACCTCTCATGGTGAATACAAGCCTTTCAGGGTTCCTCCGGGAAATAACAGAAATAGATTCAGTCTCATCTTTTCCTGGGCTTTAAGACACATTAAAAAAATTATTTCCTGTCATTTGTGATAAGAAACCAACCCCTTTTTTTCTCAAGATGTTTCAACAAAAGTCTTGAAATTTGAATAACTCTGGCGTCATGGGGGGAGTGGTCGATCACCACAGAAGAAACGTTCCCTTGTCTTGCTTTCCATTTGGAGGACACAACCTTCTTTAACCTCTGTACTTCTTTACCTCTGTCAATGTGGGGGGAAAAAAATGATAATCACAGAGGATTAGCCCTACCAGGAGATGAAACCGAGTCTGTTTGGAATTTTAATTGAAAGACTCGCTGCAGTCTGTGTGCGTTTCATATGTAGGTCACGAGTGTGTTTGCAAAGGGCCTGTTGGGGCGTACATGGGGGGGGTGATGCTGTTGCGCTGCAAAAGTCAAGAAACTAAACAAAAATCAGTGCGACAAAAATAACCTTGACCTGCCTCCGCTGTCAGTGTGATGAGCCATCTCGGGAGCAGTTGATCACTGAAGTCATGGTCAAACCGATCGAGGGCCGCTGACGAATGTCTGCTTTGAGTATTGGCAAGAAGACCTTGTACAGGCTTTCAGTGTTAGATGGTCAAGTGAGAATATTTTGCAGCTAATTAAAACTTGACATTGCTTTAAGGCAGGGGCGGAGCTATATGGTGGCCACGGCCACCCTTTATCACTCTCTGGTCACGCCGTTTGCCACCGCACGATTCGGGGAATGTTTTGGTACCTGTTACTTTGAACTTAAAATGAATCACTTGATTGTTACAGTCAAGGCCAACCAAAAACATTCTCTTCACACCATGGCATGCAACAACACGGCGGAGAAGTCATTGTTGATCATACTATCCACAGTCTCAGTTTCATGGAAAAAAGGATCACTCTGATTGGTTAGCGGGTGAATCAGTGCATGAGATCAAAGTAGACTGTGTGATATGACACAAAAGCTAAGCAACGGCAAAGAAAATGGCGCTTTCTCATAAATTAAGATACATCAAGCATTGCTTTTAATGTATTTTTCATCAACGGTTAACACCGGGTGGATCACTAGAACGGGCCCTGACGTGTAATCAAGCATATTGTTCTTAAGATGGGGTCAAGCAGCATGTGCTTCATTATCCAAGAGTTATTTTAGTGAAACAATGTTACTCATTACCTTTAAACTACGTATGCTACTCATCTACAAGGAGACATACATACATTTTGAAATGTATTTTTTTTTAATTAGAAATATTCTTTCATCATTGTTGTTTTTCTTCAAGGAAAGTAATGGAGTGACCACCGTCGGTAGCGGGGCTTACACTTAGCCAAGGTTTTTGTATTTCTTTGTGGATGTGTATGGCTGCCTCTCACAGGTCAGTTTTAGCGCGTCTGCTTTGGAGCGGCAAATATAGAATCTGCAACATTTTGTGTGTGGCGTGCAACGCTAGTCATGTCAAGTACACTACGCACGCACTCTAACAGCGGCAGCACACGTGCCTTTTTTTTTTTTTTCTTGAGGTGTAGGGTCTGCCACATTTTAAAAATTGGTTAAAAGATGTTAACAAAAATGAGTAAATGTGTGAAGCAGTCTAAAGCGTTGGCTAACATTTCCACATCCGAGCAGCACTGTCAAACAGGAACAAAGTGGCCTGTCAAAAGCGATGACGTTTCTGCACGATCCCGCCGCTAATCGCGCGCCAGCCTTCTTGAAGAGTCATCAGCATGTGTCGGCCTTCAAAGTGTCGCGCTGGGCGTATTAAAATCGGTCTTTGTCGCCGCTTCTGATCCCGCCGCGGAGCCTTCAGCATGAGCCGTTGCATGTGCTCATCATTTTTACGATGGTGTGTGCTGCTGTTTTTTTTTTTTTTCCATCTCTCCCTCTCTGTTATCCCCCCCTCACTGCTAGTCATGAGTGAGCGCGGCTCCACGCTAAGACCGAGAATGTGCATGTGTCGGAGCTGTCCCCTTAATCCCTACAGTAAATAAAGGGAGGCTTACCCAGTCTGGTGCACATAAACACCATTGCAGGCTGGCAGGCCCATATCTCGTGCACGTTCCGTCTTTATTCTCACCTCCATGCTTCATCCCGCCGTCGTTCCACTTTCGCTTCCTCCAGGAAGTCGAAATGACCCCCTTCTCTGTGCCCCACATGCATCTCGCACGGGCTTGCACACAATCCTAGCAGCTGAAAGCGTCTCCGTTTCTTTTGCCAAGCCATTTCAGGGGTTTGGGAAATTGGCTCGAAAAGCAAAATAGGATTACCCTCGCACCCACAACAATTACACTCATCTTTAGCGAGCCGGTCGCCAGAGCTGTTGAATATAAGGAGACGTGCTGTGGAGAGATTTGCACTTTGCTCTGGCGCTCAGAGACAACACGCTCGCAGCTGTTGCCTGAGCAGATTTTAGATTTTAATGTTCCTCAACGCGACACTGTTTGTCTCCGTTGATTCCACACCGATAAAGACCGACCAAGCACAATGCATTCTTTGTCCGTTTGGGATAAGGATCTCCGTTTGAATGACTAGAGTATGAGCCGTATCGCCTGTGAGATCACAAAACAAAACCACTGTCCTAACATGATTGATGAATCTTTTAATTAACAAAGAAAGGGCCAATTATGAGCACATTAGTGCTCAAGTTTACAAAATGTTTGCTGTCACCACTAATAGTCTTCATCTGCACGTTGGAGGCTGATTTGCAAGTTTAGCTGAAGATGATGATCGTGAAAGTTGGATGGCGGTCTCATTCTGAGCTTTTGGTGACTTCATATGTATGATTCTTCACTCTCAAGGGAAAGCAGGACTGGACTGGCCCAAAAAATGTTGACCTTCACATTTTGTTAAAATACTATTACTACTAATAAATACTATTAAAAAATGAGCGGTTTGTGTGCTCTCAGGTGAAATTTCAGAATCCGGTTCACATTTTGACATCATGGACATTACCTCACCATTGCGAGGCTTCAAAGAGGAATGTTCTCAGAAGGAAGTCGCCACTGCAGTGAGCTTGGAGAGTAGCAGACTGTTATCAGTAGGTTGCCTCAGCAAGACAGAGACGGGCAGAGAAAGAGAAAGGTATAGAAGTGGATGTCTTATGAAATACATCGGTTGATTCATTGATCAAACACCTGCGTGTGTTGCAACTCCTCGTTGAGAACAGCAACTTGTGCGGAAAGCACTGAAATAGCCAACCGTCGGACATTCATAAATTTAGAGAAGGTCAAATTAAGTTCCCTTTTCGAGTCATTTTAACAATCCATTCTCACATTCCGCTTTTGAGTAGTGTACGTTGTTGACAAAGGTTGACTGCAAATCGAAAACCTCCTGTCTAAGGATGCACACTGATAAGAATCTCTCCAATTCTGGACAATTTCCTGCTTCCATTCGTGTGTGACTGTGCCTCGGAGTCTTTATTTCTTTTACTTCCACTTCTTGTCACGGTCAGGTGTCCCGATACTTTTATCTTTACAGGGTACAGTTTGAATATAATTGAATTCTCTCACGATCCGACTCTGCTTTATTTCTTTGAGCTGACGTTGCACTTAAAATGATGACTCCATCAGAAAAAAAATTGCACCCAAAAAAAAAAGGCTCCAAGCAGAAAGTAAGAGAGTTTGCAATGAAATGCAAGAGAGAACATCCAGAACATTCCTTCCACGAGGGCTTGTTCAAAAAATATATATATATATACCCAATCATCATCTTTTTTCCATGTATTTTCATTTTTTGGCTCTCCCCCACCCCCCCGCCTGAAAACCTTTGAGGGGATGGATAATCAGTGCAATCTTCCCTCCCCAAAATCCCAAATCCCAGCCTGTTGAGATGAAAAGATGGCATCCTTGAAAGATGAACAAAAAAAAAAGACAAGTGTGTGAGCGGCTGACACACTGTCACATTCCTGGCGTGTCCCTCCCACTTCAGTCCGTCACTTTTCCGTATCCATGATTAAGCTGTCGTGAGGTTGCTGCTTTTTTTGTGTGTGTTGCCTACAGGAGAAAAAAAAAAGTCCTCCTGTGAGAAAGTGGAAAGAAAGAGCATCCATAAATAAACAATGACATGCAGCTTTTTGCTCAAATTAGGCGGATTCCTTGGGAACGAGTGTCTACAAATAACGCATTTTAGCTGCCATCAGCTCTTTAGTGTGTTTGGTGTGCTGGCAGCGCTGTGTTTGGTGGACTCTTGTCAGTGTAACGCGACGTGAATGAAGACAACCTTGAGGAGAAAGTTGTCAGTCGCCGTCGTCCTCGTATGTCAATGCCCACGTCGCTTTGTCCTGTCTCATGTGGGGGGCTTGGTGGCACTCGAGTGATTAGGAACAAACACACACACACTGGCAAAACCCCCCTGCTACTTACTGTTGAATTACTTTTGAATCCACTCGAGGCCACAAGTAATTCAATGGGCATCCGAGAAAAAGGAATTGGAGAAAAAAAAGCAAAACTAGAAAAAAAAAATGTCATTATCCATGCACGTAAACTCGGAAGTGGGTAGCAACAATACATTATCCTCGTCTGCCAGCTGAGCTTCACATTAAAATGACATTATGGTAATTTTTCATTCCTGTTAAAAAAAAAAAATGGCACGTCAAGAAGAAAATGCACCAAAAAAATACTTCCAGTGGGATCCAGAAAGTCAAAGCCCCTTGAATTTGGATCCCATTTTTAATCTCGATTGGACAAAAAGTCGATTTTATGAAGGTGATTTTGAAATCGTGTGCGGCTCTTGTCACAATGAATCATTTTTCTGCTCTGTCTTTCCCAATTTCGCTCCCGTTTGCTTCGTCCTTGTACTCAGCCACGCTGCTGCCTCATCCCATTATGCGTGCAGGAAACATGCGAGGCCCTTCAAAGTAAATACATATTCATTGAAATGCCAACATGGGGCGAGAGAATGGTGTGCGTTTAATATTTTCCAAGTACAGAAAAAAAAAGATGTTTTGTTGATTTCATCGCTGCGAGCTTGATTTGCTCTCTTATTTGTGCCTTTGCCGAGTTTTTGTTTTCAGTTAGCGGCTAATGATGAATTGTTTACTGGCTTGTTTTGAAGCGCTGTTCACGCCGCATGTTAGTGTTTGATTTTGAGGTTTTGTTTGAGTTCAACAAAGGCTTTTTTTTTTTTTTTGTGCCAAATTGTTTTCAAAGTGTTTCCTTGCAGAAGAGAACTACAATTGGAAAGAGGTATTTTAATGACTAACCAGTGGCTATTGTAGTCATAATTCTTACCAGCACTGCAGCCATTAAATTTTTATCTGAGAGATGTTTTCCACTACATATGCTCAAGTTACAATTTAAGCGAGGCTTGTAGAATATATAATATTAAATGCTAATGAGGTGGGCATGACATAGTTAAGAAAGGTCATGTGAACTTGACACACCATAAAAAAAGAGTGTGTTGTTAAAGATCCTAAAAATATAGCCAAGTACCATATTCCCCGCAGTATAAGGGGTTTCCAAGTATAAGGCACACCTTCAATGAATGGTCTATTTTAGAACTGTTTTCATATACAGGGGCGCACCGCATTCTACGGCGCATAGGATATAAGCTACAATAATGGCTGCGGTTGCGTTATTCATCCACTAGATGGAGCTACGCTAAAGGGAATACAGTACGATACAAAAGCGCTTTGTTTATATGGAGCTTTCACAACTGCGGCAGCTATGATAAAGCGCTTTACAGCACATTTAAAATACTGCATCCAAGAAATACGAATATTTATCCATATATAAGGTGCATCGGATTATAAGACGCACTGTCAGCTTTTGAGAAAATCGAATGCTTTCAGGTGCGCTTTATCGTGTGGGAAGTGCTGAAACCGCACCCCCTCAAATGTTAGCTATCAGTCCAACACCACTTCAGGAGACAGCAGTTTAAGCATGCACTTTGAACATGATGTTATAATTTTCCATCAAATACTCGTTCGGACGCTCATGTTCAAGATTGAATAATTATTGTGGACTGTAATCATAAAATAAGCAGCACAACTGAGCAGTTCAATTTCTAATGTTGTTTTTAAACAAAACGCATTATCCCCCCACTCCCAAAAAAAAAACGTCGCGGCCCACAGCCGAGAATTATCTATGACTAACTCGACGAGGACGAGCAAGTTATTTGGATCCTTGTATTGCAAGCTGGGGACATGTGACGTGACCACTGTATTCCGGCAGCCGGCACGTCTCGTCTCAGCTTCTTATTGGAAGCGCACATCCACAGAGGTCTCATTTTTAAACCACAATAATAAACACATCATTGAATTAGTATCTCTTTGACAGTGTCAAAGCTGCGCGTTATTATCCAGTTTACATCTTGAATCTTGTATTGGTGTCACGGCTGTTATGATTGTGTAACCGAATCCCTGAGTTGCTTTCTTTTACTCCTTTGCTGTCAGATAAATCTTGGTCTGTTTAAGCAGTGTGCCATCATTAATGAGAAAGGTTGTGTCTGTGGGATATTCTGGCATGAACGTGTCTCCTTGCCTGGGCAATTATTCCCTCTGTTGGAGGGAAACAACATGAGCACCTCACAGCTCAGCCTGTGTGGCCTGAAGTTGTCTCTGGAAAGTGAACGCAAAGTCACCGAGTGCCATAAATGTCACTTTTAGATTGGGCAAAATGCCCTCTCCCTTCTTTTTTGGTTTTTGTTTTTTTGTCATGGTGTAAAAACAACTAATGAGCAGTCATTTCTTGTATATTTATTTCAGTTTATCACCTATGTGTTCCTATTA
>NW_017805071.1:1102915-1165199 GCF_001891065.2 Hippocampus comes | reverse complement strand
GTTAGTGTGTGTGTGTGTGTGTGTGTGTGTGTGTGTGTGTGTGTGTGTGTGTGTGTGTATGTGTGTGTGTGTGTGTGTGTGTGCTGACATGGGGCTGAGGGAGCGGCGTGCTAATAGAAAGTCTATTGACTGGGCTAGTCACTCATGGCTGCTGTAATAGCTGCTGGGCCACTCTGGGCATCAGTCGATAAAGTGCTGCTTGTCTCTATGGGCCAGTGTGAGAGACCCCTGTCAGCAACCAGAGCAAAATTAAATGTTTGATCGACCACCTTCAAGATGCAGGTTGTGGTGTGTGTTTGCTCGAGAGTGCATATGCGTGTTCACGTGTTCACTTGCTGCACTTGTCATGGCTTTTCATTGAATTTGCAGCAATGAGCGGAGAACAAGGAAATAAAGTGTGTCGGATGTCACGTACAGGTCGACAAAAAAATAGAATAGCTTATTGTACTGTAGTTCTGGATTTTTGTTTTCTGTTTAAAGACATTTAAGCACCAAATTTGGGTGCAGTTTTATCCATATTGTGTGAATATTCAGTTTTAAATGGATGAGGCAGCACAGTGGCCTGATGGTTGACAAAGCTGCCTTACACCACTGAGGTTCTGGGTTAAAATCTCAACTAGACTCCGGCCTTCCTGTGTGGCATTTGCATTTTCTCCGCGCGCTTGTTTGATACTGGTTTTCTCTGGCTTCATCCACATTCCAAAAACATGCATCCTAATTTAACTGAAGACAAATTATCCATGACTGCGATTGCTTGTTTGTGAACATGTGCCCTTTGATTGGCTGGGGATCAGTCCAGGGTATACCCTGCCTTTCGTCCAATGTTGGCTAGCATTGGCGATAACTCACCTGTGACACTAGTGAGGAAACATGCTGTAGAAAATGGATGGATCTGGTTTGCATGTCTTGATCACTTGCGAGAGGAATAAAAATACAGTACATAATGTACGAAGGACAACTGGCTCATTTAGCTGCAGCAATATTAGGAATTTTCCCCCGAGAATAAAGAAGATATGCCTGTGAATTGTTATGACGTCTATCTACATTTTGTTTCTCTGAAGTTTGTGTTCTAATATGTGTTGCTTAAAGGATTGTAGAACTGCAACACTGTTATGATTTATTACTGCGTTCATGTTGTTTTGCTTTTGTTCGCCTAAGGCTAAACAGACTTTATTCAGGCCAAAGGTAGTGATTTTGTTGGTGTCACACACTGTTAACAAATAAGTACTGTAAAATAATAATTGCATTTCTGTTTTTTTTATTTTTTTTTATATATAGTACAGTTTTTGACTATTAATGACACAATGTCGGCATATGCTGCAGGTGAATTTCAATGTGGGGCAAAATAAACATGAGGTACAAATGCAGGTTTTGCACGGCCCTCATAAATCCAGGGTCCTGCTCAGTGTGTGTGTGTGTGTGTGTGTGTGTGTGTGTGTGTGTGTGTGTGTGTGTGTGTGTGTGTGTGTGACTCAGCCGTAATCCCTTAAACTGCACTCTGCTGTATGCCTGGACAGCAACCAGCTGTCTCCACGGGCACATTGTGATCCACGAACACGCATGTTCCGAGTCTCCCTTGATACCCTTTTTTTGGCAGCAATAATGGAGTCTTAACCGGGGGACAAAATTAAATCTGCCTGGCTAAAAGCGACAAACGATGTTGTTTATCTAGCGTGTGCAATGCTGTGACTTGCACCTTTTTCAGTCCACTGAGAAATAAACACGTTTGTGTGGAAACTTTTACAGTTTGTGCTGTGTTGCCGGACAGCTCAGGTCATAGCCCCAAAGTCGTTGGTTTTGTTTGTGTTTTTTTTTTTTTTACTATGCTGTTATTCTTTAACCCTTCTACTGTGTTTTGCGTTCATGTGTCAGCATTTGCGTGGCAGCCTAAATACACGTGTAATTCTCTTAGGTTTAGTTTGACTGTAAACCTTATCTGGAAGCGGCAATAAACAGCTTGAAACCTCGAACTGTCCTGCAGACAGAGGCAAATTCGTTTACAGAAGCAGGCAGCAATGCCAATGCTGCAGCTGGACATTTAAAAAAAAAACTTGCTATCCATTTTTGTGTTGCAAAATGAGTCATTTATTGAGGTGTGCGTGTGCGCGTGTGTGTGTGTGTGTGTGTATATATATATATGTATATGGCACACATAAGACTGCAGTGCAGCTCTAATGACAGAATCAATCACACCAGCTGACTTGGGATGCATTCTGTTTGTCGCTGGAAGGGTCCCTAAAGTACTGCGAGGGTGGGAGGGGTAGTGAGTTGACTGACAGCACTGGCATTCAGACTGTGGGGTTGCGAGACAGGTGGCGGCACAGCAAGGCCCCTCTCGGGGGAGGCTGAATTTGGATGGACTTACTCGACACACGCACACTCGGGATGACACAATGCATTATGGGAAAGAGCCTCCGCTTGATCACATGATCCTGCAGGGGAGTGCGGGTGGGGCTTGTCTTATCGAGGCATGGCAGCCTGATGGAGCTAATCCCGCTGTCTCGCCGCGAACCTCTGACACCTGCTTCCTGTCATGACCGGGCGGCCATGGCGACAAGCCGAAATGAGGTCGTCGCATTTGAGTTGCAAAATACCTCGAGAGGCAGTTCCGCAGCCTCGGATTGCGCCGGCGACCTTCCATCATCCATCTTTCTTTGTCGGCGCTCGCACGACCTTGACAGACGATTCCCGGCTCGAGATAAGTGGCACATGTATGCCCAGCGGCAGACGAGGAGGAGAGCGGTTAATATGATTACGGCTAATTTCTGCCAAACTGCTGGTAATGCGGCTCTGCGAGAGAAACCCTTCCAAGTGCAAACAGGCGCATCCTACATCTGTATGAAAATCCAAAATAGAGGCTGATTGAATTAAGATAAAATTAACTTTCAAAAGCGACGCTGCCTCTCGGTGAGCAAAGATCCGCTTTAATTTCGTTGTGGTACTTGGCGTCAGCATGTAGAAAGACAACCTGCTGAGAAAGACATGCCACATAATTGGTACCTCGAGCATTGATTTACTCAACTAAACTGTCTGTTTATCTCAATAAATGTCAAATGCCACGGTGTCAAATTCATTTTTGTCACGGGAAGCACCATAGCTATTGTTTCCTTTAGAGGGCCGTAATGACCGTGAACCCAAATAAAAGAAATAGCGCCTCATTCGATACACACCACAAATTGATGAATAACTCATTTGGAAATAAGAGAATAGTATCAACCGTTTGTTCAAGTCATATTTAATTCATTTGTAAGTGGGAGTCGGTCACAAAAAAAAAATGCTTGCAAAGTCTCAACTTTTTAAAAATTGAAGACGGGTTGCAATGTCGGTATTTTAGCAAGATGTATGACAGTGATGGATGTCATTTGCTGTTTGCGGGCCATATCAAACGATGTGGTGGGACTTGGGTTTGACACCCGTGGTCTCGGGAAATTGATCTTTAAAACAACTGATGGGAGAAATGGAATGCTCTGCAAACTCACCATTCACCTGTCACGTGTATACGTGATGCAACTTTGCGCAATTTAATCAGCGAGGTCAACCGAGGGTACGAAAAGAAGCGGCTTGCGACAGGTGTTCAACACAGATTGCCAGACAGAGCGGCGTTTGCATACTCCGAAGTAATGAGCCCCTCATTTCCGATGAATGCGTCTGTTTACAGCTTGTTGGCAAACAGTTATCACGAAATGAAAGGCCCTGATTGGCAAAAGATGCTGGCAATTAGCCGCTTGTGTCCCGTAGACAGAAAGTAATCGCAGCGACTTGGCTGTAATGATGGCCGTGTTTAAAACGGGTGTAAATAAATTATCAATCGGTCATTAAAAATCAGGCTTGATTCAGTTCAATCTTACCGAGTGGGCTTCCTGAGACAGCAGTGATGTTGGCTGAAAACCGATGCGTACGGATGCCACCTGTCACGGATTGTGTGAGGGTGACGAATGCGCGCGTGCGATTTTTGTTTACCGTTCTGCCGGCTTTGCTTGGCTGTGTTGACACACTCGGAGTGACGCTCATGAGAAAACTGTCAACTGCACAGACGTCAAACCACACGCCGGTTTTGGAGGAACCTGAGCCATCTGGTGTCCTTCACCCTTCACTGATTGACACCCAGTTTTGTGGCCCAAAATAATTTACACCGGAATCTCTGAGGTTGAACACAATCTGTTCCAAGACACTGGTCGAGATAATGAAGATGGAAATAATCTGTTTGAAAGGTAAAACTTTATTCAGTGCTCTGACATTTTGTTTTTTTAATTACTGCTCGTGAGTGCTTCACAGTACCCCGAACATCTGACAGTTCCTGGCTGAGAAGAACTTCGGCATCCTGCAGCAACCTCCCTACTTACCTGATCGGGTTCCGTGTGATTTAATCCCCCCCTGCCCATCCCCCGAGCCCCTTTCCCAAGATCAAGGGAGTCAACTAAGGAATAAGTTTCAAAAATGTGGATAAGATCAAGCTGCAGAGGATCCTGGACGAATCTTTCCAGGAGTGCATGATTGCTCGGAAAGTACGTTTGAATCCAGCAGGATTACTTTGAAGGGGAAAGCTAGTTTGGGTCTGAAATACACCTACTCTGACACCAATCGTGGGACTTTTCTGACATACCTCAGAGATTTAACCCAAACACTCAATTTGATGTTTACGGCTCAAGTCCATACATTCCACTGTGTGTATGCGGCATATTGACACATCGGCAAACCAAATACCCCCTGAACCAATTCACCAAGCAGTCTGCTAAGTGGCACTTATCAAAGGCTAATGCAGTTAGCTAATTTGCGCATCCAACAGAAGTCAATGTAGCGCTACTGACTTTTCGTGAGCGACCGCTGGGTAATTTTTTCTTATTTGTAGGCTTTGACAGATTCTTCGCCCTCAAGCTAAGTGTCTTTGTGTTCTAATGCGTCCACAGTCGTCCATCTCATCTGGTCCACAATAATGCAACAGTGTCTTATTAATGGCCGGCTCCATTCACGGTGTCAACTGCTTTCGAATGAGGAGAGGATGCGTATCATTAGGGAAAGAGGATGGTTAATTTACTTTGGTATTTCATGATTCATTTCATGCAACGTTTTGCCCATTAAAAGGGTGACCTGCTTCACACTGGAAAGATTTAATTCCTGGAATTTGACAGGACCGTCGTGAGCTGGTTTTATTGTTGTCGCAATCAATGTAAGACGCAACATTGCAGTGCTGCGCGGCTCGTAAACCACAGGCCAGACGTCCGTAGACTCGTCTTTACCATGAAGGTTTTCAGACCGTTTGCTTGTCAACAGACCGAATCGATCTTTGCAGCACTTTTGTGTGTGGACTTTTGTTTTTTGATCAAATGCTTTACACAATCATCCAATTCAACACGGCCATACCTTTCACTGCTTGACCACCCTCCCCTTTTTCCTCCTGCTCCTACATAATGCTGATCCATTAAAACAAACTGCCGCCTTTTTATGTCCCTGCAAAGGTAATTTTCTGCTTAGCTGAAACTTTTAATTGAATTTGTGGATTTTTGTTGTTGTTGTCTCTGCCTTGGGAATCCGTTTTATCCAATGCTTAGTTGGTATACAATTTAATGGCACTAATGCAACTTTTAAAGTACCGTCGCGATTTAATGCATAGGCACAGTCTGTGTGTGTGTGACATATTATTGTTGATCTGGTGTTGATCTATGCTCACTTGAATGGCTGGTGACCAGTCTGGGGTGCCAGCCAGTGCATCGTGGTCTGCCTCTCAACCAAAGTCAGCTGCGAAAGCCTCTAGGATGCATGTGACTCGACTGAGGATAACCAGTGTAGAAAATGGATGGCTAGAGAAACCTCAGTGGGGGTTGTCAAGAGAAGAAGACCATCAGTATAGGAGAAGAGTATTAATTGCAAGTCAGGCGTAGTGGGTCGCAGGGACGTACTGAGACCAAAATTGGGCTCTGGAATGTGGTAAAAGGGGTGCGGACGGCGGCAGATATGCAGCGATTCATATTTTCGGGGCGTTTGTGGTGCTTTCACTCTCGAACGGGGCAAGGGGGCGGGCGGTTGGGCGTTTTAGCTGTACAGTGAGTGACATGCGCCAAAACCTATTCGTCGATCGCGGCAGTGGGTCAGGGATCTGCTGTACAGTTTTCGACATTTGCCGAAACTTGAATGTGAGTGCAAAACCTATTCGTCGATCGCGGCAGTGGGTCAGGGGTCTGTTGTACAGTTTCGACATTTGCCGAAACTTGAATGTGAGTTTGTCAAAGTTTGACCTATGATGACTGGCGACCAGTCCAGGGTTAACGGGTGCCCATCACTTAAAGGCAGCTGGGAAAGGGTTCCAATGACAAGTGCCAAGGCAAGTCAATGGATGGATATTTTGGAGTTAATAAACTAAAACATTCTTCGACTCGTGCCGTAATCTAACTTGATATGCCGTTGCACATTTTTGCATCATCACGCTAAATCCAATTTTCATTCCAGTTTCCGTAATTGCATAAGCATCAATTTGACAACGGTGAGGGGAACTTTAACGCAGATAAACTGTGAGGTGGTGAAGGAGGAGAGACACCTGATTCTCTGCATGTTGGCTTTGACAATCTAATTTAAGCTGTAGACGGTCTTTCTCTGTGTTATCGTGTGTGTGTGTGTGTGTGTGTGTGTGTGTGTGTGTGTGTTTGTGTGTTTCAGATTTCGTTCGCCGGCTGTGGTTGTTGAAATGACAGTCACTTGGGGGGTGGGAGGTGGGGGGGGGGGTACATCAGATGTAGTCATCAACTGACAGACACACTTATTACACTGGCTGTCCCCCTCTTGAGTGGAGGCCCAGATACATACAGGATTAGGCCAACTGCTGCCTCGCTTGCCTCACTCACTTTATGCCCAGTTTACGTCAGAACGGTGGGGACATGCTCAGATGCAGTCACTTTTGTGTCTGTCTTGACACCCAATCAGTAGTTCAGTTTTTCAAATGCGCCTATACACTTTAAGATCCTGACAGACCTGGTAGGTGTTCTTCAAAAAGTTAAAAAATAAAATAAAACAGACAGCACAGAATGCCAAATTGGAAACATTTAAAAATTCTCAGCATCGGCTCAGCGTTCACACAAACTCCCTGAGCAACATCAGACACACTCATGGCAGCCAAAGCAGTATCACACCTGCCCAAAACCCGAGATCATAAGTGTGGGTATGCTCCAAAAAAAATATTGATCTCAAACTAGAACATAAAGTTGAACATAGATTTGTGACACTAATTAAATTAGCTCTAGTTTGCTACTTTTATTTTAGCACACAGGTCATTTGAAGCATCATTAAGTGTGTCTCAATACAATCTGTAAAAATATGGTCCCACACTGTCCACTTGTAAATAATGGAAAACTTCTTTTCATAAAATACAAACATTTTTTAGCCGCAGACCTTCTGACACATACAAAAGATTTCCTGAACGGGCTGTGCGTCACCTGCAGCATCATCATCATCATCAGTGGTAGGGTGCACCTTCAGTCACACTATTCAAACTGGAAGGGAAGTGGGAATGGTGTGGTGTCCTGTTTGTACATTAAACTGTGTTTGAAATTAGGTCATGAGTGTAGGGATGTAATGTGTAAGCGTGGTGTGCGCCGAGAGGGTTGAGAGCCGTGTGTCATTGCTCAGCGTGTTCGAGGGAACATTGATGACAAGCTTTGGAAACGAAAATAAAAAAAAAAATGCAAAAGAAAAACTAAAATGAGCAGTGGCATGGCCATGGTAATAAGGTTAAGAGTACTAATTCTCTTATTTCCTCCTATGCTAGCTTTCTGTCTGCATATCTTGATAGTACAGACCTGTTGGAAGCTGCACACACCTCTCACCAAACTGTCTCAATTGTGACTGCACAAACAAGTTGCCATGGAGCTGTAGCGGAGTCCACTTGTAAAAAGTCTTCCCACAACTAATTAGTGGAATTTTCGTCCACTGTGGAGAAAAAAAAAATGACGTGCACAGTCGTCATCCTCTCTGCAGGAGCCTGATGATCCTGATCATTTGAATCGGTGTGTTGGAAGAATTTGACACCTGTGTGCTTGAAAAAAATGGACTGCAATTAACTCACTTGATTTGTTTTTCCAAGCTGTTCCCCTGTCGAGTGGGAGAGTGGCGACTCATGCCCGGAGCTCTATAAGCGTGTCGACTCTGCTCCGTTGTAGCCACGCCCCCAAAGAATAGTCAACAACAAAAATGTATCATGTATTGCAATTTTGATGCGTAACGGACATACAATGCAACTTACAGTAACGGTGAAGCAGCATGCGGCACATCATCCAAGGTTATTTTTGATGAGTTGTTTTTGTTTCAAGTTACCATGAGCAATTGCAAAAGCACTTTTCCGCGCAGTCGCTCTTCTTTCTTGCAAGAACTGAACTAAAGAGACAACTCTTGAGCTTTCGGAGTGTTTATGACAGTACGTTGAGCCGACTGCTATGACGCTTTGAAGTCAAACGTACCACAGTTCAGCAATTATTTTGGTCATAAAAGGTAATGTGCATTTTTTTAGTCGTTTCACTTTTTATTGCGAGCAAAGAGTGATTTGTGTGCAGATGGTGAAAAGGGCTTTGATGGTGCGTCCACTCGGTCATGATTATTTGATGGTTGAACACACACACACACACACACACACACACACACACACACACACGCTTAAACACACACTCAAAATTTGCAGCGTATCAAAACTCAGACACTTACAGAGACATCAATATTCAAAATAACCCACCTGCACCTTCAACACGTACAGGCACACACACACACACGCACATGAGCACGCACATACAGCCTACTTACCTCAGTGAAGGTGTCACTTCAGCGTTTTAATTAAAGCTGCTATCCCGAGCGGTGCAGCAGCAACAGCAAAACACTTTTTACCCGAGGAAAGCTTTTGCACTTGGCAAAGCGTCCTCATTTGAAATACAGCAAGAGACACATTTGGATGATTGCAGAAGCAAAAACAGCATCTGCGTGAGTGGAGAGACAGTCTTGTTGGCGTTATCCAAAATTAAGGTTAAAAACAGCGGATATTCTGTCAGAGTTATTTATTCATGATTTCATTTCATCATCATACGGTTACATCATGACTCCGACCTTAGTCACAGAAGCCGACAGTGGCTTCTACTTAAGCGCAGTCGTTAACCTCGAGCATATTGGAGACGTTTTATTTGACCTTGTATGCGGTGGATCTTTGCTCTCGTAAATCAAATCTAAAATGAACAAAATGAACTGGACTGCGCTGCTGTTTATAACCGAACCAAATGTTACAATTTACTGCAATTTATTTTTTACTTTTAGGACCAACGCTATAGTTCTGCTTCGTTGCGAGAAAACAGAAGTTCTCAAAATGTTTGTGTTCTTTCTGGCTCATTGTTTTGCATGTAGAATAAATGAAAACCACCTTAACCTTGTTAGACAAATAGAGGGCGATTACAACCCCCTGTTTCAAAAAAAAAAAAGAAAAAAACAAACACTTTGGTTGCAATGGCAATGCTAAAAAAATAATGATTTAATCCAAAAGTGTTTTGTTGGAAGACGGTTATCGGCCTCCTTGCACCAACAGCGTCATCACAATTGCTGCCGTCGGACATCTTTTCTCTGTCTGCAAGTATTAGCATGAGACCTCTGTTTTTTTTTTGTTGCCGGTTTCAGGCCGCCAAGCACCATCCATCTTTTCAAATGCCGGCCGGGGCTGTGAGCTTGAACCGAGGAGGGTTGGAGTGTGCGGACAATGCTTTTTGACAGGGACGCTCCGACAGGCACTGACAATGAAGAGCCTGTTGTGTGGAGAGGGGCAGTGTAGTGGAAACCTGCTTGCCGCTGGCCCACTCGGGCTCGCGTCGTCATATCGTCGGCAGCAACAGCCAGTCGTGATTGCAATTTGTTTCTGCCTTTTCAGATAGCTGGAGAACGGTTTCGCAAAGGGATGTGTTTTTGAAGCATCGTGTGCTAAATGGTGCACACCGGTCACCTGCCGATCGGTTGGGCCCAAACAAACAAACAAACAAACAAACAAACAAACAAACAGACTAACAAAGAAAAAGGCCTTCACACACCCACATTAACCCATTCACTCCCAAAGACGTTTTTAAACGTCTTTTCAGACTTGGTTTGGAATTGGCTGGGACTGAATTAAAAGAGCCATGCATGTGTTTGAAATCTGGGAATTCAAATATTTGATGATGCCCGTCTAGCTCGTGGGAGGTTATTTCACGCAACTCTGCGAAAGGGGCTGAGAATGGGGAAATTCTCAAGTGTGACACATACACGCTGAGGCAAAACTGGCGAATTTGTAAATGGCGGAAGCGCCGTTATGTTTTGTGCTGCTGAGAATGTTGAATTTGTGCAGATTTTAATAACAAAAGACCCCCTTGAGGAAAATGTGTTGCCCCGCTGTCAGAAAGCTCTTTTGTATTTGTCGTTCATGGTCCTTTGACAGGATGAGCACTCAATACAGACAGGTAAAAAGTATATTTGGGGTTCCAATTGTTTGCAATTTTGGAATCAGTCATCACTTCCACTACTTTTTTTTTTGTTTTTTTCCAGTTCTGAAATGCCAGCACGGGAGACTCGCCGTGCAAGAGGAAACAACTATCATTTTCTTTTCTCAGGAAGACAGTTTGCCCCGTGTCACCCCCAAGCCACTTCATCCCTGGGAAATGTCAAGTGAAAATCTACTGACATTTAGAAGCGAACATATTCTTTTAATTATGCAGTTTTACACGGTCGCGGTCAGAAGACTGTAACAAATCTACCAAGAGGACTTTCTCAACGAGTGGCCCTGAGGCCAATGAACACAGTCTCTTGATTAGGTGCGCCATCCACTTAAAATAAATGGCCAATCCATTCAAAACAGACACTGACTGTAATTTTTCTCACTTCACGCGTCCTTAAATTTTGGTGTTGGCTGATCCTCCAAAAGTTGTACGCATGACTTCCCCGAGTCAAGGCTTTAATTAACCTTAGAAATGACACTTGCTCACCAGTGAATTCACCAATCTTAAAAACTCCACAGGCACAATGAAAAATATTGGAAGTCAAGATGGCGCCCGAGTAGGCAGCCGTCAGCAAGTGCTCTCATGAGCCTTGCTTTTTTTGTTGTTTTTGTGTTTGTTTTGTCACTTTGTGTTTGTTGTTACGTCGTGTGGACCTGATGTGGACTTTTTTCAGCATTTTTTGGCCACGACATTCATCAAGGAGGAGACTCTGTGCTTGGTGGTTGCGCCTTCTCGGCTGCATGGGTATACCAGCACTGTTTTTGACTGGTAGGAATGTCGGCGCCAGTTGCTGGACAGTCCCGGGGCGCTTGTGTCTTGTGCCTGTAATGGGCAGCATTTTTCACAGCCCCGCTTTGTTCAGGGGGGAGATCGGTGTTGTTGAACGGTCTGCGGCTGGATGGATGCATGGCTTGAGGAGCAGACGATGAGAAGAAAGGAGCATCAGCGGCACTGCGAGTCGCATCTTGGATTTGAAGCAGATTTACATGGGGCAGCAGATGAAAGCCAATCTTTTTAATGGACTCGACAGCTTCTTGTCGCTTTCAAGCTAGCTCGTAGCAGACGTGTTCACATTTCAGCATGACGTCGTTGAAAAGTACACTTTGATTCACTTCTTCTGTCTACAACTGCTTCGAAAAACGGTTCAGATTGCAGCAGCTCCTATATTTTGTTGTTCTACTTCTTCCTTTCATAACTTTGCTGCTGTGTATTGGGAATTTCTCCATTGCGAGACTAATAAAGGTTTTCTTATCTTATCTTATTGCTGTATTCGCTTTGGACAAACTTTGAAACTGTAATTAGTCTGCACCAAGTATTTTTTTTTTGAAACACTGAGACGCGATATTTTTAAAAAAAATGCTTGGCTGTCATATTTAGTGAATAAGTCACCTTAAATTTGCCTTAATATGTCCAAAAAAAGAAAATGACATTTCACTCTGTCACGCAGTTATTTCAAAATTAACACCATGCTCCACGATGGGCTTACTGGATAGACAAGCTTGTATTTCTAAGCCCCTTCTTATATCACACACAGGTTGGACGGCATAGCGCAAACGACATGATACCGCTTTGAATGTTGTATTCAGAGCATCTCCTGTTGGCTATTAAGAATGCGCCTTGTTGCTTGACTTCCCCTCGCTCCTTTCATCACTCTGAAAATCCTCAAACAAAATATGAGAGCATTAGCAAACACGTCATTCCCTGACCCCGTAGCTCCGTCCTCCTGGCAGGTTGTTTTGTTGAAGTCAATATTTATCGAAAGTGTCGGCGACGCGCCACGGCCGCTCTTCCTCGGTCTTTTGAGTCGGAGGTGTTACCATGGAAACGTTGCTGCAAGCGCCAAGCTTTGAAGCGGTTCCCTCATTTGGAAACGAGCGGAATGTACTTTTTCTAATCTTCCAGCACGCTTGCCGCCTTTTTATATTCAAAACAAATCACAGCTGAGATTTATGCTCTATTTGCATGCGGCGCCACATTTTCTCCAACTCGCCATCGTAGATTCTACCTGCAGGCCAAAGTATGATCTGCGGGCCACAACTTGTCAAATATGCAGTGCTTTTATTTTGAAGGTTAGTCTAATTTATTATGATGAGAAAAGTGAGAAAAGTAAATGGTAACAAAACATGTATCGACTACCCAGTCATGATGCCTGGTTCAGCATCTTCCAGAATGTGAATAGACTTTAATTTTACTGTAAATTTTTTACGTTACATTTTAATCCATCAGTTTAGCTCCGGCATTGGAGCCAAAGTCCCTGCGTGTTGTTCAGCGCAGCGATTTTCCATCATACACTCAAAAGACAGCTTATTCTCCATATCAATGTCAGCATATTTCTTTATTTGTCAATCATAAGAACACATTTTCCCTCATCACCCGGTGGCTTAGTGCAGATAAACAATATAAAAACAAAAATCCTCGTAAATCCACAGACTTGAAGCTATACTGCCTATTTACACACTTTTTTTTGTTGCTTCAGAACAGTCTAATTTACAGAAGGTCATTTGTAGTTCATGCTTCTCTCACAGAATGCACAAAGCAAAAACATTTATTTTTTTATTTTGGGAATGAGTGAAACAGAACTCATCCGAAAAGAAAAGAATAGTAGCTTAGTGTAGTCGTGTGCCATTTCGGTCCTCCACTCGAACTCTTGGCGAATATCAGACCGTGTAGCAACAGCACAGGAAAAGTGGAACCCCCCCCCCCCCTCCTTAAAGTGCTACAAACAATTCAAAATTCACTTGACGGACACTCTGATAAGATGACTTTTACACAATGTCGACAGTTCAGGTATCAAAAGGTGCCCCTGTTAAAGAAACAGAGGTTAATCTGTACTAAAATTTGCCATTTTTGTCACTGAGGTGTGAGCCATAATGCGTCATTAAGCTAACCACCAGAGAGCAGCACTATTGCCAAAATGTGCAAGCAATCTACGCAAAAGAAGAAGAAAAAAAAAAAGAAAAAAAAAGCAAGTGAATGCAACCTTTTCCATGCATTGAGATACAGTATCATTACACAATGATTGCTACATAGTTTGCAAGTGATGTTTTTCCTCTGGCTCTGGTAACAGAAAAAAAAAGTTAGAATACACGTTGCCCTATTCGGCAGACCAGGGCAGTTTTTTTTTTTTTTTTGCCTCCGGACTGCTTTCTGACATCAATATTCAGCTCTGTAGGAATGTTTTCACGAACTTCAACACGAGCTTCCAGTTGAAAAGTCATTTTTGTGCTGCTTTTTTGTCGATCTGCTGCCATTAATCCAAGGCAGAATCACCTCAACAATGGAGCTTCGATCAATTATTTGGTTGGCGTCCCTTCCATCCGCTGTACTTGTTGTCACACAATGCCATGTTATCATGTAAACTGAGGTCATTGGGGCTTTTCTTGTCCATGATTTTTTTTTTTTTTTTTTAATTGTGTGGGCCTGAGTGGTTGTCGCGTGATGTGAGAAGGAGCCCGAAAGTGAGAACTGCATCAGCATCCAAATGCTGTTTGATGGCCAAAGATACGGTTAAAACCAGATTATTCATACACTGGCCAAATGAAAAGTTCAAATGACACTGTTGATTGGGTTTCTGTTGGTTGGAAAGTAGCAAAAAGTGCTAATGACAAAAAAAAATCCTTTTTTTATTTTTCAACGTCCTGATATTTCTTCATATTCCCAATTGGCCATTCTTTTTTTTTTTTTTTGTGCCGCTTATCCTCATCCTGTTCTGCAGCGACGATACGGGTGAAAGAGATCATTCGATTCTTCTTAATATTTAAAGGTCAGAAAGAAAACAAAAATAATCCTGAGGTACAAAGATATTGCCACATGGAACGGCAATATCTTAATTTTACATTACGCAGTGAAACATTTTGTTTTTGTGTGGTGGAGTGGAAAAAGAAAAGGGGCAGAAAGGTGCAGAGATTGCACAAAAATGTCATTTATTTAAATTGCAACTTTTTATAGCGTGCTTGCACAGCATCAGGACTCAGGTGCCAAAATGTGATGGGGGACATCCCCAGTTTAGTTATTTGAAACCAAGCAAACAACAATTGCCTTGAGTCAAAAGCCAAATGCTGCTTCACCAAGTATCAAAACATAAGCAGCTCTTTTCATTACATTTACACTTTAATAGTCCTTTTAACGTGTCACTTGGATGGAATTGTAATGTATCGGTAAATATTTAATATTTTCCAAAAAAATGCTTCCCCCTAATGACACACCGGAAAATGAACGCCTCCACATGTCTGCAGTTGAGGAAATAAACGTCCCTGGCCACTATTTGCTATATTATCAAAGCATTCCAATCATTGATACGTTTTGGTCATTGGGTATGCTTGTACGTAGAAAGGGTACGAATCATTTCCAGATAAGGAACTTGATGACAAATGTGAATAAAATGCTAATGAAGTCAATTTTTAAAAAATATATATTTAATATAGCAAACAAAACAAAATCTTAGCAAAAAAGACACCCGTTCGTCAAAAAGTATATCACTTTCACTGAACATTTGGCCAGCATATAAATATTTTATGCTTTACTGGAAGGAACATTCTGGGCATTGACATCGTTAGAATCCAGGCCTGTTTCACACGAGTTGTTTTTTTATTTTTTATTTTTTATTATCATTATTCGTATTATTCTTACTATTTATTTTATATGGCAGTCCACAGCCACATAGCTTGCGGTGGCCGTCGGCAAACAACTCATGTCAAACACTTGGGTGCAGAATAAATCTCATGTTAGGTCACGGAAATGAAAAAAGTCACGCGCGCATGTTGCCGATGTGCGGACGGATGTCTCGGACAGTCACACACACACAAATAAACACACACGCTGTTCGGTTTGTGACATATGGCAGGATTTCTGAAGTCCGCTAACTCCACACGTCTTTCTTGAGCGGCTCACTGCTGTTGCTGCTTCAGGCTGCGAACAAAACGAAACGCAAAAAAGAATTTATTAGTCTTGTTTGGTGTCTGAGGTGGGGCTCGCTTGACAAGAAATTGCTGGGGGGACAACATGGATGAAGTCCACAAGGGAGAAAGCAATTGCGTTTGTCGCACGCTCAGAACCACGGCAAAAGAATCTAATTTACCTTTCAATCCGTGTCGCCTGCCATTCTTAATCTAATTCATGACTGCAGAAGAAAACAAAGGCCTGGAAGGGAAAGTGGTGAAACTAATAGCAAGAAATCAAATGTCTGACTCCGTGTGAGCCATTTAAGCAGCAATCCCCTTTCAAAATGTTTCACTTGGCTGAACCTGAAATTTTCAACAAAGAGCACAGACGCAATGCAGATCGGAGGTCCCGCGATTACCATGAAGGTGGCCCCCGATCTAAAGCTGCCGATTGTTTGTCATAAAGGAAGTCGCCGTGGCTGCATTCTGCCGTGAGATAAAACGCCTCACACTTAATGCAAAACAAAGAAATGAATTATGCCGGAGAAAAGCTACTTAATCAAGCATTTTTAATCACATTTGGACTCCCTCCAGAATAGTGAGACTTAAAGGATCCATTATTGCCACTAATCCCGATCTTTGCAGTGCATCTAAATTTAATAAACAGCAGAGCTGCTCAACTGGTGGGTCGTAACCCGAAATTCGGGTGGGTTGCTGACAGCGAGTTTTACACATCTTGTTTGTATTTATGAAGAGCGAAAAATGGTTCAAGTTTCACTCACATTGTCCTGGTTTTATAGCTAATTAATAATTCAAAGGAAAAATCGTATTCAAAGTAAGCAATTTGCTTTCGCACCCACTTTATTTATTACAAAGTATCGGCGTATGTATCAGTTTTCATATCCGAGATAAAGGCCCTGCAACAACTTCCTCTCGCATAAAAATCAGTTCCAACTGTTGCAATATCAGGCACCGCTTGTGATTTATAGTGAAGCGTGTTTTCATTTATGCTTTATTCACCTGTACGCATGCATTTGTCTTGTTGTTCCTCGGTTTCTTTATATCGCTCTTGCGAAATACAACTGACACATGAAAGATGATGACATCCTTTAAATGTTATTTTTGAATAGTACATTATTTCTTGGCGGCCCTGTGGGCGAGTGGTTAGCGCGTCAACCTCACAGCGCAGTTCGATTGCAGCTCCGGCCTTCCTGTGTGGAGTTTGCATGTTCTCCCCGTGCCTGCGTGGGTTTTCTCCGGGTACTCCGGTTTCCACACACACTCCAAAAACATGCGTGGCAGGGTGAGTGAATACTCCAAATTGTCCCTAGGTGTGAGTATGAGCGCGGATGGTTGTTTGTCTGTGTGTGCCCTGCGATGGGCTGGCAACCGGTTCAGGGTGTCCCCCGCCTACTTCCCGAAGACAGCTGGGATAGGCTCCAGCATGCCCCGCGACCCTTGTGAGGATTAAGTGGATCAGAAAATGGATGATGGATGGATGGATGGATATTATTAAGTTAGTATTTAAAAGTGACCTTCGTGTAATATACATCTCTTTTTGAAGTTAAGATAAAACGGTGGTGATGGAAAGTGAATAAATAGACATGAAATGAGAATTGAGGCTTCAGACAGGCATGGAAGGGAACGTTTAATCATACGCCATTCCATGAAAGTCAGGGAGAAAAAAAATAAATGAAAAATCAAAACATGGGGCTGCTGCAGATGAATTTCAACTTGGTATCAGTTCAGCGTGAGGAAGAGATCGAAGAGACTTTGGGAGTGGGTTCATTGTCGGGGCACACTTGGTGGCGGCTTCACTCGGAGTTCAACTGCTAAACTAAACTGTAACTTCAAATGCTGCTTCGAACTTGGATCTGAGGCAAAAACACAAGCAAACTGAGTTCCACGTTGGAAAAGCTTTTTTTCTGTCTTTCATTGCACTGATGTGGAATAAAAAGGGCAATTGGGCAGCCATGATGCCTGATTTAGTGTGCTTTTTTTTGTTGTTGTTGTTTGTCAAGTCTGCCCCAGTCTCTTATTTCGTCCCATGTTCAGAACAATGCAGCCTTGCCCCTCGGACTTGAGCCCGAAGCGCTTAATGCATCCTGACATACAGTAAAAGACAAGGTGTAGGGGCCACTGGTCTAACAACTATGAGCAGTAGAGCTGCCGCCAGCTTCTATAAAGCATGTGTCCGCACATCCAATTAGGACGCAATGGAGTGGTGCTATTTTCACAAGGTCCGTGATACGGGCGGATGGATGCGGGACATTTTATTCCGCGCGTACAGAGGCAAACGCTCTCCCAGCGTCTCACTCTGTTGCCTCCGTGAGCAAAGATAAAAGCCGACAATGCGGGCGTAATAGTTGCCAACCGCCTCACGAAATAATTCTGTGTCCCATGGCTGTTTTGACACGCAAGACTTCAACTCAGAGATGATAATATAGTGGGGGAAATTGAGGGGCCACTAAAATGTTGGATCCGAATAAAGCCTATTCCAAGAACGCTGGGTCTTCAAGCATGACAATGACACGAAACAAGCTGCCGCGGTAGAGGAGTGGCTCAGGAAGACGCACAGTGAAGTCGCAGCGTGATCGAGTCAGTCTCCAGACCTGAAGCCGACAGAAAACCCACGATGGAGACGAAGCTTTACGTTTCTAAGCAGCGGCCAAGAAACTTCATCCATTTGACAAGTTTCTTGAACAAGGAGTGGGCCGTAATCCCTCCTGAGCTGTGTGTCAACCTGGTGACCACCTACAGAAAAGATTCCCTGCGATTAAACGAGGGTCCTCCACCTAACTTTAGTTTTTTTCAAGCGATCAGAACGACAAAGTATTTCCTCCAAACCACCCACACTTTCCCATGCTCATCAGCTTTGATTACGAATCGACGTCTTCCTGCTTTAAATGCAAGTCTACTTACTTCATTTGATCAGACGAGCCCCCCACCCCCCCAAAAAAAGCCTCATATGTAAGAAAAAGCAACACATGCTCAGATTTAAGTAGAAGAAGCTATTGTTATATATGACGATAATTCCAAAATTTGCATGAATAATTTGCACGATATATTTGCTAAAAGCAATACAGACCAGCTCGAGATGTTGCATTATTCATTTAAATTTTTTTTTTCCTGGCCTTTTCTCAGCCTCTTTCAGTTCTCGTTTGTTTCTGATGGTTTCTCCATTTCGCAACCTCTTCAGGAGGTAAAATGTATGCTTTATTGGTTTAAGGTCAATTGATTCCAAGGCCTCCTCCTTTTCCTCCCCGAAGAAGTCGTTTGTTGTGCTGGCAGTGTGCTTTGGGCCACTGTATTGTTGCATGTATAAGCTTCTCCCAGTTATTTTGGATGCAATTGTCTGGTAATTCCTGCAATTGGTTGGCAACCCGTTCAGGGTGTCCCCCGCCTACTTCCCGAAGACAGCTGGGATAGGCTCCAGGCTCCCCTGCGACCCTTGTGAGGATAAAACAGATCAAAAAATGAATGAATGAATTGTCTGGTAATTTGTTGACTTCAGAATTCAATGTGCTGCTACTAGACCGTTGCAATTGACCTTGCCGTTCTAATACATTTGGTGGGGACTGAACGGAACAAAATGTTTGTTTGCATTATTTGTTTTTGACTTTGGTATTCAGTAACCCTATATCAGGGTATAATCAGGAATGTGTGCTCCCACTAAGATAGCAATACAAGAATGTATGTGTATGGCAAATGAAATACAGGCTAACCAAGAACAATAGACCATGACACACAATTGCGAATGCATGCGCACAGGCCTTCCCTTTAGCTGATCAATCGCGAGTGGCTTCTCTTCCTTAGCACTTGCCCCCTCCCTGCGCTCGACCACCACCTCCAAATAAATGTGCATACGCTGCTTTTGCAGTTTGGATGTACGTGCCCGCCCTGATGCCAAATAATTAGCAGGGTGAGCAGGATAAAAGGATTGTCCTCCTGGACCTCACCAGCACGCCCTCGGGGGGCTTTTGTTAACGTCAGCATCAACATTGCACTTTGGCGCAAATATACAAGCATCCAACTGGAGACAACGCTTGCAAACAGATCATGTCAGGCCAGAGGTCGGAATCATGTCAGCACCCAGCATGCAAAAGCTATTTATTCCTCATGAGGGATGCAAATGAAATTAATTTGTATGATTTCAGCTGTTATTTTGTACTTTGTACCGCGTTTCTTTATTTAATATTCAAAATGAAATAAAATGTCATGTTATATAAACTAATAAATGATGAAAAACAATTTTGATTGACCTTCATACTTCAGCATAAAATGCTTATGGAGGAAGAATTTTAATGAGTTCCAAAATACTGCACCTTTCCATTTCTGGGTTCAGCTAGCAAAGAGTCAAGCTTCATTTCGAGGTGCTAACACAGATCACCGACATACCGGCAGTCAGTGTTTTTGCCACAGGCTCTCGCAAGGGAGCAAAGAGAGCAAAAATTATTTGTGATATGTTTTACGAAAGCTATGGCAGAAAAACAAGTTAGATTTGCTAAGATTGTAACTTCTTCAGAAGGGGTAGCAAGCACTTTTTAAACTACAGTTTGAATTGATCAAGAAAGAAAGTACCGTATTTTCCGCACTATAAGGCACTTTGGAGTATAATGCACACCTTCAATGAATGGCCTATTTTAAAGCACTGTCAACCTGAATTAGTTAGCAGAACTAAAAAAAAAGTGAGGTTATAAATTGCCTCACTTTTTTGGAGTTTGTGAATTCAAAAGTTGTAGTTCTCTGAACTTCGATGTTTCGATTATATCCGACTTATATTTTTTAATGGAGTTAATCAAAAGCTTGGAGTTACCGCAACACAAAATTTTGAGTAAAAAATTTTGAGTTTAGGTAACTCGAAATTTTGAGTTTAGGTAACTCAGAAATTTTGAGTTGGGGTAACTCAAAAATTTGGAGTTGGGGTAACTCAAAAATTTCGAGTTGGGGTAACTCAAAAATTTTGAGTTGGGGTAACTCAAATATTTTGAGTTGTGGTAACTCAAAAATTTTGAGTTGGGGTAACTTAAAAATTTTGAGTTACCCCAACTCAAAATTTTGACCGTTCTTGACACCGTTTGGCTATCGCCGATGACTCAGCTCACTGACGGAATGACGATTCCCACCTCTGGCAATTAAAGTGACTCATATACGGCGTCAAACGACATCATAATTGGAGTCAATCACATCATGTTACATTGTAATTGGAGTGAATTGAATGTGGTCGTAATCAAAGTGAATCATATGGTATTGTAATGGCAGTATATCATATCACATTCATTTTGTTTTTTTTTTTTTCCTAGCAAACGTTGACCATGTAGCTGCCAGCTGTGCCTCTATAATACGTTCAGGTAAGTACCCTGGCATCATTGCAACACATTGTGTAGTGAGAAAATGGCCTGCCAAATAGATCTAGTTAAATCTCTGCTGTTATCTTCCAAAACAGCTCCAATTACAGCGAGCAGTCTGCTGCGACAGCGCGGAGGGAGAACCGAGTGTTGCAAATGACCTGCAGCTGACGGTGAGCAAAACAGATGCGTGGGACAGATAAAGAATGCTGGCACATAAACACATCCAGCTGTTTCGTTGAAGAGCAAAATCTGTTGTGGCGTTACCGGTGACACATCCCAAATGTCCGACACGCTCAGAGCCGTGAGGAAAGGTATAAGTTTTCGTGCTGGTTTCGTTAGCTGGGCTTTTCATCAGCAAGAAATGAACATTTTGCCCGTGAATTTCGACCTTGTGCTCACATTTGCGCTTTAAATTGGAACTCAAATGTACTGCGAGATACATATTGAGTGTGTCGTGATCGGATTTAAAATTCACATTTTTGTTTTGGGTCAGCGATGGTGTAGTGGTACACTCGCATGACTTTAGGATAAGCGATGTTGAAAATGAATGAATAAATGAATTTTTGGGGGGTTCAGTAGTTTGCATGATCAACACGGCGCTGCAGTTTTGGTGAGCAACACAATTGAACTTGGCTGAACTCATTTCATGTCGTCATGTGAACAGTTCCTACAAGAAGGGAACCTTCTCTTTGAGGTGATGTCATTCGGAGTGGGGGCACTGTCTCTCATAGAGAATTGGAGAATTGAAAAGCTACTCTCCATCACTATTGGTTCGAAAAATATCCGGTTCTTTGTTTTTGATTCACCAAAGCTGTTCTTTTTGGGAAATAGCTTTTTTCAGACATATAATTGACGGAAATGTCCATATGTTTAGGGGTTATAATAGGGATGGACATAATAATCCATCACTTGTGTGAAATGGTTTGTTGAGTGATTGTGTCTTAAAGCAATTGAGGCTAAATTGTGTGCAATTTTTGGCTGCAGATGCACTGTTGGGTGAATCTTAACTAGTTTGGCGTGCGGAGACATCAGAAGTGGGACAATGAGCAACACGGAGCTTTTCTCAGATCAATAAACCAACACAAGGGTTTAAAATATTCTGAGAGACTTTCATTAAATTTACAATTATATTAATCGATTTAAAAGATGGTTAATTGTGCATATAGTTGTTCAAGAAAAAAAGATTTCCTGTGGCTTTGGCATGTGTTTGAAAGCCTGCAAATGCATTTCGTTATGTTCGTATGTGGACGGAAAGTAAATTAAAACCACTCTTCGCGAGAATTTATAATAATTTTTTTTAGCCTGGAGTAGAAAGAAATAGATTCTTAAAAACTGGAGACAGTTCAAAACATGACTGTTTGGGCCCCAAATAAATGTTTACCAATGGACATCGAGTTGTTTTGATGTTTGTGTTCATGTCATGTGGGCCAAAACTAAGGCGACATACAAATCATCGCCCGTGGAGTCTCATGTCACCTTATTTCTGCACTCATATGCCATTCGAGCCTGTCTAGCGTTTGCATGAGTGTATTTCCATTCACGTGTCAGCGGAAAAAGTGACACTCGGCTAAATGCGCACTGCAACCTGACAGGGGCTTAACATGCTATCATGTCAAGCCCCAGTTTCTACTTTGCCGCAAATATGACAACTTGCACACGTTTGCTAATGACTAGAGTGTGTGTGTGTGTGTGTGTGCGCACAGTCGTGCGATTTAGATGAAAGTGGTTTCTCACAGAGTCAAGCACAGAAATTGAGTAACACCTGACTGACATGGAAGCGGGCAAAGTAAGTTGATGAGGTGGAACCCCCTTGGTCTTGTTACGATCCCAAGAGGATAAATGTTGGTTTTGACCTCTTTCCAGTGCCAACTAAGCCAGTCCAGTGTGCAATGGCTGGCCACTTTTAAATGGATTCTGCTTCCAGGGGCTCTCTCTTATGGACTTTTTCCACACTTCATGCACACTGTAAGTCTGCAGTATCTCTTCCAAGGGCTTACCCAGAATGCACTGCAGTGAGCTGGGGTGCAGGCCATTTTCAAATGTAATTTAATCAGATTAGATCAAACACTGTGCTATATGTATATACATATATATATACACACACACACACACACTTTGAAGCTACGTCTGACGAATGGATCTCAATTGTGAAGCTATTAGTTACAAGTTAGCGGTCCTCAACTTTTAAAAAAGAAGTCAGCTCAAAAATGTTGTACGCCTGCGCATTTTTCTCCTTCTCAGGGGGTGTGGCCATTTTGCTACTTGCTGTCGACTAAAAATGACATCACAGTTGCATGATTGGACGTTACCTGAGCCCTGAGCAACTGTGATGTCATTTTCGGTCGACAGCAGGTGGCAAAATGGCCACACCCCTTGAGATGGAGAAAAATGAGTGAGTTCTGCTGATGAATTCATATTCCTCGAATGCAATCTGAATCAGAATGCCGTGTTTCGATTAGTGGAGCCACATGGAACATATTTTTGGAACGAAGATTTTGGGGTTGATTACCCCCTTTATAAAGAAGTGTCGCAATGTGAAACAGTGTTCCCACAAAGTTTGCAATGTCATCAAAGCAATGGCTTCACATTCATTTATCGTTTATTCTTATAGTTGAACAATTACATAGCCCTCAATTAGGGAAATTTCTCAAAGGGCTTCACATGCGCACAGATTCACGGCATCCCTGATTTTAGATAACAGCGAATGCAGTAAACACATTACATAACAATACTTCCATATGACAATAATAATAATCACAATTCACAACTCTGATTTTGGCTGTCTGACAGCATACCTTTAAATTGACATACAGAAGAACAGCGATACTAATTGTGTTACAAAGTTAAAAAAAAACCCATACAGTTCAGATAGAGGATTTTATCTCACACACACACACACACACACACACACACAACTTGGATCCCACTCAAATGCCACAATTCCCAGATAAATCGACTTCCTTTGAGTCAGACTGAAGAGCACCATATCCTCTAAACCAGTTATATATACCATACTGCACTCAATCCGGCTAAAGACCGTCTTTTCCTGATTTCTTTGAAACATTTGAGCCCCACAGCTCTCAGCAAGCCTTAGACTAGCTGTAATAGTTGCGTCTCCTCTTTGAACCTTTCAAAAAAAAAATGTATTCGCACACCTCTTCATGTTCTTCTGTCTCTTTTGCACTCCCTCTGCTCGTTTGCCTCCGACACCATCTTTGTGCTACGCCGCATCTCCCTGGCCATCTGTCTGACTTTGTCCGCGGCATGTTCTGCCTCCGATGTGTTTTATTGAAGCTCTCACATAAACAACTTTTTCAGTGTCTCACCATGCTTGTCCTGTTTACCACAGGAAATGTTACAAAACGGAGATTTATGAGCCCGCCGCCTTCAATTACAACAGACTTCGCAATGTTGGGGATCAGCCTTCAACCTTGCCAGCTTGGCTATCCACAAACAGGCTTTTGCCCCCCGTGCTATTTATTGCAGTTGCAGTCCAAGTACAATGGTAGCTCAAAGTTCGAATGCTTCAAAAGTTGGACAATTTTCGGTGTTCGACCAAGTACAGCGTGTCCCAAAAGTCCCAAAGGCCTGAAAACAGAACTTCTAAAGGATGTGTTGGCGCAACGCCCGGCAAAGTCCATCCGGAAAACGAATGAGCAAAGCATTCTCGAAAATGGATGGCTGGCCATTTTTGCAATTGACTTGAGTCCTGATGCAGAGCATGATGTTAGCTTCTCACGCTAGGTGCTAGCCACTGATGGTTTAGCTGCCATCGTTTGTCACTTGTGATAAATATGTTGAGCGCTTTGTATGTTATGTTAAGTCTTATATTAGAGGTGGATTTTCAGACTGTAGAACTTACATCACTTCGTTTTTTTTCTTTTTTCTATTGTGGCACGTCGACAATATTAATAGTGTTTTGATCCTGGCCAGTACAGTATTTAACAGAGCCACAGATGGATCTTCACACTTTTTTTTTTTCAATATCTCTTGCCTTGCCTTGTTCAGTGAAGCTATTGAAATAGTTTTTTTAAATACTCACAGCAGGGTGAATACGAGCGCAGTCATGCAGCCTGTTATGAAATCCTATGATTGGTTTGAAGAATTAGAAGATTCAAATGTAATCCTGGGCTCTATGCAAGCGTTTTGACGGTGTAGCAGGTCATCCACTAATGAACCAGTCAGCAAAAAGTGTGCGCGAACAGCAAAGAAATGAACAATTGTGAAAGCAGCATACGGCGGCAACGGACCCTGTCGCACAGCAAATGTGAAAAAATGAATAATCCACAACATTAATTTTAATCATGTTACATCCGGAAACGTTGCAAACATTTATTGGGGCATGAAAAAAAAATCAAGATGCAGAATTAAATACTGTGCAGAGGATCTGACATGCAGAGATGAAATCCAAACTGCCTACAAGGATTCTGGTCGCTATCTCTGGTAAATGGATGATATCTAACGATTCTATCCCAGTATTTTGGCTAATGGATACATTTTGTGTTCAGAGACAACCAACCACAAACCCATTTTATTTTTCTTTACTTGACGTTGAAAGACTAATACTGTATACTGTCGAAAAATGAGGTAACTATGACAATCTTTATGAACACTTTGCAGACTAACCAGTGCTCCAACGTTCATTATTTTCTGAGAAAGAATTCTTCACCATACAATAACAAAACACTGAAAGTGATGTCATGTCAGCAAGTTTGCAAGCTATTAATTGCGTAACCGTTTTCCATTTTTGCATGTTTATCACACTGCTGTCAAAACATTGCTTGGCTCTCTGTAGGCCAGAAATGAGATTTGACTTCGCCTCACTTCACCAGCCAAGAAGCCATCACGCTGAACACGCGCGCACACACACACACACACACACACACACACACACACACACACACACACACACACACACACACACACACACACAGACAAAAACACAAGCGTACACACCCACACCTCCTCTTATTCAGATCAAATGCCTCGTAGGTCGTTTGTCCTCACACGCTACGATGAGCCGTTGTACTCACTTGTTCTGATGTTTGGAGCCCTGGAGGTGTGCATGGTACTGTTCGATGGAGTTGAGGACCACGCTGCAGACGCTGCAGGAGTAACTACTGCGCAGCCCTGGAGAGACATCCAACACAGTCGCACTTACTTTCCAGGGTGCTTACAAAGAGGCATTTGCTCATTGAAAAACCCTTAAGAAGCTGTTATCATCATAATTATCAGCGGAAGCCACAACAATGCCATGGTAACTTGCACTTTGAATAGGTATTAAAAATACATCTGTGACCCCAACCTTTGTGGATCATTTTCGATTTGTTATCCAGACAATTCATACAATTATAAATAAATACAAGTTAACCGATCTAATAGAGAGCCATTAAAAGAGAAGGGAAGGGGTTAGGGTGCTCCAAATCCAGTCCTCGAGGGCAGCTATCCTGCAAAATTTGAACCCAAATTTCAAAATCGTGTGGCAGACTTGCCAGCCACTAGCTTACTCTGGTGTCTTGGTCAGACAAGCCTAACATAGAAGTTCACCTCTTGACTCAGTGTTCTTTCTTGTCAAACATCACAAACAGCGGAAATGAAATGCTCAACACCAGTCATAGAACATCCAAAGCAAATCTTATTCGTATAAATCTGGTGAGCTCTGGATGAGAGCCGCCGTCCATACACAGGAATAAAATAGCAAGGTGGTACTGCTGATCATTTCTGACCGTTATGCCACAGAAACATTCTCTAACAAAGATAATTGAATGTACATTTTTGGTGCATATTCTTCTTTTCTTGACCTTGACAAAAAGTGTACAGAAAAAAAAAAAAGGCAAAACACGGGAATAGTCAAGTCTTGGGTGCTAGCTTAAATTAGCTCGAGTGAGGTGGTCTGCCAGTCAAATTTCAAATTAAATTCCAAATTGTCCTGATGGGGCATTCAAACTTCAAGGTATCAAATAGAACCCCTGCCAAATAAGAAAAAAAAAGGGCAAAACATGGGAATAGTCAAGTCTTGGGTGCTCGCTTAAATTAGCTCGAGTGAGGTGGTCTGCCAGTCAAATTTCAAATTAAATTCCAAATTGTCCTGATGGGGCATTCAAACTTCAAGGTATCAAATAGAACCCCTGCCAAATAAGCTCCTACTTTCCACACTGCAGAGCAGGCTAATTTTCCTAATTAGGTTGCATCTGGAGAAACATTTGAATCTATTAATCATGAGCAGAAAGCTGGCTACATTTTTAGATCAGGTTGTTATTGTGTGTGTGCGCGCGTGTGTTTTCAAGCTGCTGAACCTCAACAAGGTGAGGGAGGAGGGCAAGGACAGCGCAGTCAGCCGCGTGTCAGTTGGCGTGTCACTCGCCACTATTGTGTCGGTGAATGCGCGCTCGAGTCCCAGATGCGAGCAAAGCGGAGGGCTTGCAGGTGGTCGAGATGAACGCGCTTTCCAAAAATAGATGGATCAGCATGAAGATGGCAACGGAGAGCAGAGATTGGGAGGGTTAGGCAGACCAAGCGAGTCATGTGGGCCCATTACCGGCAGGAAGTATATGAAAGAGAGGAGGGGAGATGGAATTGTGGGGAAGGAGAATGAGCTGTTACACTGAGCAATCGACCAAAATAACTCAAGTAGCAGCGCTAAGCATGATTGGCTTAAATGAAGCAGCACTTTTGCTCAGTCGGCCACATGGCCACTAGTGCTCATTTCCGGTGGATATTCTTCTCTGACCAAAGTGTCTCAGCAAAAGTGGAACCTGGGCGGTTATCGATTTGACGTGAGGTGACATCATGGGACATGCTGACGTGAGACGCTTCAGAAATGTCGTACGATGTTGAAGTTGGACTTATTCGTGAAAGTTTTTCTTTCACTTGCAGCTATTTGATAAGCTTTAAGGAATTTTAGGCTCCACTGTACTTCGCTCAGCAAAATGTCATGACTCTTAATGATGGGACTATTAACTGGAGGCGAGAAAGGGAGTCAATGACCAGAATTTTCCGTTTTTTTTTTTTTAGTACATTACACTCCCCTCTTATTCCATAGCACAGCAAAGATCGCACACGGAGGTCTGCTGTTTTATACTCTTGTCAATGATTAAATGTGGCTGGTGCCTTTGTGGGGAAGCTCTTAGTCTGATTGACAGATTGGCCCTGATCTCCGAGATAGAAAAATAGCTACAGACAAGGTTCTTGTTTCGACACAATGACTTTCTTTAGGTTACTCAAGCGGTTTTGGTTTATGAGACCACACAGTGGACTAATCCATGTAAATGAGGTGCAAGACACAATGACTGCATGCGGGGATGAGAGGTGAATTTATGCAGGCGAGAGCAGTATTTTGTGAGGGCGTTTTAAGCCTTGTTAATTACGCTAAACAATATGCTAGTGACAGAAAAGAGGAGGGGGGAGGGAGGGCGGCGTTGGCATGAAGGCTGTTGTCTAATGTACAGCCTCCCGGCTGTTCTGGCAACGCTGGGATGGAGACTTCCCGAAAAGTAATGATCTAGCGCACAGAAAATGAAGAGTGCTGTATTGTGCTCTTTTCAAAAAAAAAAAAAAGCATCGTTGCGCTTTGGGTGTCTGATGCGCCTTAACTGGGCAAAAGGAATCTTAATGGGCCATTCAGTGCACGTTGCAAATTGGCTATTCCGTCAAGATGCTCCGCCAAGCTCTAACAGTGCCTTGTTGCTTTTATAAATGATTTTTTTCTTTTTTTTTTTTTGCAAGCGTTCAGTGCTAACAATCATGGAATCAACTGCTGCTGTCAAGACACTTGCTTTAATGGAAAGATGGACTCCAGAGGAGAATGAGGAAATGAACCCTCAATACGCCATTTAACCACCACCTGTGAATATCAGTGTGGATCATGTTGAAGGTACTTTCCAGCTTCCGGTGGGACAACTCAATGACAAGTAGTCATCTTTTAATTTTGCTCACCGCGGAGGCAGGATAATAGTATCTAGAGCTCCTTACAGCACAGACAATTAACTTTCTCCGTTGTCTTGCTTCATTAAACCACCACGGAATGTAAAAAGAGGCCTGTTGAGAGCAGGCTTGGTCATTATAATTACGGTGATGCCTTACAATATGAATTTTATTCATTCAATGAACATGTTTGGAAGTTCTGTCCCACTTGAAAACATAGACAAAAATCAAGCCGCATTTCAAAAGAATTGAGGTCGGATCAACCCAGAGTCAAGTTGTAAGAAGTTGAAGTAGTGTGCTGTCTATAGAAGTACAACCTGAAATACAACCTGAAAATAATATTCCTAAAAATAAGTTTTAAAAAAATTACAAAAAAAAATTATATATGTATGTATGTATGTGTGTGTGTGTGTGTGTGTGTGTGTGTGTGTGTGTATATATATATATATATATACACACAAAATTGAATTTACTCAATTTTATTCCATCAAGTGGTTGCACAATATGAACTTATCCGGATGCCGATACATTTTTTTAAAGTAGGCTATACATCTATTGTACCCAAAAAATGAATCAGGATACAGATGATTTTAATTTTTGCAACCACAGGGAATAAAATTGGGTACATTCAACATGCCATTTTTCTTTGGGTGGTATGCTGAGTTACGCAAGGTGGCAGCATTGTTTTTTTTTTTTTTTTTTGTAAGTATGAGTCCATTTTAAACACTTACCTAAGTATTTTTTATTGCCCGTAAAAGGGCTACCTTACCATCACTTATAAATTGTCTTTGTTAGCTCAAATAGTCAAAATTCACTTGTCAATTTCTACAGTATTGTTTTTTTACAGTTTTATATTGATGAAAATAAACTTGGCTTTTGAAAATCTATTTCTCACCAAAAATGTTTCTAGCTTTCACAATATATATTCCTGAGCAACACGAAGACCTTTTCTGTTTGCTCAATCCATTAACCAGTGGAAATTGTTGGTTGGGATTTTTTTTTAAAAGCTCAAGTTTTACAAACCAAGTGCTAAATAGTCACCCAGAAACACGATTTTGATGATGAAGGGAAGCTAATTGTGAATCGGAGCTTTTTGTATTGAGTTGAGTTGAATGCTGGTTGTTGAAACAAGTGAAATACAGATGTCACAATTCTATGATAAAATAAAGCCATTCATTAGTTTGAAAATACACCTGCACGTCGTGCCACGTTGTCACACGAGCGTCGTTTTGAGGGAGAGGAGGTCAGCGGTGTCTCCTGACTCAGACGCGCTCATCAATTACACGCCATTTTCTCTGCTTTGCTCCTTGGCCCTCTCTGAGGTCCTGGCGCGCTCAGGCGCTCATGCTTCAGCGCAAGACGCTTATCTCACCGCTCCTAACTCACCGCCCCGTCTCCGGAGAGAAGAGACAATCGTCCGACTCTGTCCCGAGGGGGTTTCTACCCGAGTCGTGATTTATGTAAAGACACATCCGAGTCCGCCGGGCTCCTTGCCCAGCCGCCAGCTACCCCTCCGCCCCGCCCTTCCCTCCCCTCGCAATCCATCTCCCAGGGTTTCAGTCTAGCACCTCAATCGCCCCCATTCTCTGCTGTAACTTGTCAATTTGATGAGAAAAAAATAGAGGAACTATGCAAATGCATGTGTGCCGTGAGGCTTTAAAATATGAAAGGACAAGCAAAGGTCAGTATCATCAATACAACAACAACAACAACAACAACGGTGTGTAAATAAGTCACCTGCGCCTTACGGGTATTTAATGAGGATGACAGATGAGACATGATGTGATTTTGGGCCCCTTGTGGTCCACACACGCATCTAAACACAGATTGCAAACACATCAACAGAAGACTGAGCGAAACCGTCGCAGAAACCGTTCCATAAATAGAATGACTTGTCTGGATGATTTGGTAATGCACAAACATCCGTTAAATTACAATGGAGTAGCACAAAATCTTCTCGATTATGTCTGCTTCAAGTTCACACAAATAGTTCTTATAATGTCAATAAAAGATTTTAAAATATGATCTGGGTCCGCAACACAATGGAATGTTTTCCAGCCCACCTGTCAACGGGTCAGTTTGCAAGATCAGAAAACGGAAAGACTCAAAATAATCCTCAAAGTCTGGAAAGCGGAAGTCACAGTGTTGTGCCATGAAGCGATAGCGCATGTAAATGAAATGAAAGCCGAAGCTACGCTGGGTTGAAAATAAAAACATTCGCAGGACCGCGCAGAACCAACTGAGACATTGGCCTGGTAGAAAAAACAAAACATCCTGGTGTAGTCCGCGACAAGCTCTTTGTAATAAATCCTTTGGGTGCATCCTAAATTTTTACATGGTCCTCCTTCTTCCCTGCGCTCACATCCTCTAACTTTTGCCACCAATTCCACCAAGCAAGCCTTCCTGTCTGACATCATCGCACTCAGTTATTGTCACATAAACGAACCCTGGCACCGACCATGAGGCATACCTACCTCACGGACTAATTAACATTCCCAAACATTTCCAGCACCTTGCACCTGAGAGGCGTTAAAAGCCATTCGGAGGCGAGAATCCTCTGCCAGTGGAAACGTGTCACACGGGAGGACAAACAATCCCCGACAATAGCGGCGTGGTTGAAAGACGGCTGAGCCCGGGCGTGATTGATGGCACGTGTAACGAATCGCATCAGCGCCGGGGGGGGCACACTTCTCAGATCGGCTCGCCTGCCCTTGAAAAGGGGAGGCGGCAAATCGATTCCGCGGCATCTTTAAGTTAATGAAAACCTGCGGATGTAAATTACACAAAAGCGGGAACGCCGGACCGTTTCCAAGCGCTCGTTGCACTGTGAATTGGGATTGAAACGTTGCCTAAAAAGGCAGTGGCCGTTGTGGGATCTGGGTCACAGCAAGTGGATGGAGAACGATATCCAACATGACACAACTTAAAGCCTCTGAGCCAGTGTAGGCGGCAACATGACTCATGCTTTTAATATGATTGGTTCCTTGAGATGATTGCTTTTGTCATGGCACCTGGAGCACACAGCTCGCGCCACAGTTTCGACGGACTGAGCATTGGAGTGTGCGTGTGTGTGTTAGTGTGTGCGTGCGCCGGCGTGCACGCGCGCGCATCGATGTGTCATGGAGTGCTCACGTGCATGTTGGGCTGCCTACTTCAGCACGATGACTTCAGATGTTTCACCACTGGACAACCAGAAAAGAATGGGACTATCTGGACTAAATAGTAGTCCTAAAATATTCTGTAATGTGCAACATTTTATTGTACATGTACTGGTACATAAAAAAAAATAAAGAAAAAAAAATCACTTTTTACATATGAGAAAAAGTATTGGAACATGTTACCAACAGGTGTGTTTTATTGCCCAATATGTGTCCTATTATTTATTTACATAATGAAGCATTGAATGTCTTCATTCAGGTTCAGATTTAAATTTTGTCACTGAAGATGAGTGTTGCACAGACTTAAGTTTACTACTCCAGAATGCTAGTTAGAGCTTGTTGTCAGCTAATTACGAGTTGTCCTGCTTGAGGAGGAGGCAGAGCTGTTTGCAGCAACAGATGTGTGCTCTGAGTGAAATGCATTCGTCACCTCAAATGGAAAAAAAAAAAAAAACTGTCTTCTATTTCTTAATGTGCAGCTTTGCTAAGTGAGGGAGCACCAGTAAAAGGGGGATGGGGGGGCATATGCATCATATTTTCAGCCCCTGCTGTTAAAGTGGAAAGAGGATAGGCAATTACGTTAGACGTAGATGTCTGTAATTATATTACAAATGCTACAAATTTCTGTGATGGGGGGGGGGGGGGCTCAGAAGAAGGACAGGTTTACCTGGCCGTCCCGGCGGTAATCATACCGAGTGAGAGGATTTTTTTTTTCTTCTTGGGCTGGAAATTCCATTTTGCCACAGCAGGCTCTCACTTCAATATATATATATATATATATATAGAGAGAGAGAGAGAGAGAGAGAGAGAGAGAGAGAGAGAGAGAGAGAGAGAGAGAGAGAGACTACTTGTATGACTGAAACTTGCTTATATTTTAGTTAAACGGAGTTCGTTCGGGAGAATGAAATGAAATATTTGCTTGGTGTGATGGATGACATGTTTTACAACAGTAATCCAGGGGTTTTGAATTCTATTTAGCTGGAGCCAGAATGAATGCGTCAAGAGGAAACCGAAGCTGATGACCCTCGAGTCAGTCCAAAGCTCCCCTAACTGCATTTCCTCAACTTCAAATTAAAATCATGCAACCTTAAAGCCTGCTCACTAAGATTCTAATGCAGGCTTTATCCTCAACACCCCTCCAAAGGCTTTTGTGTGAAAAGAATTGGAAAGCATTTCAAAACTCTGTCGATATTTAAAGGTAATTATCATGAGGTAATCCCATTTTTAGTAGCACGCTTGGAGCGTGACTATATCCAACCGGAGTGACGTCGGTAGAAAAAGTCCCACAGAACAAAATACCGCAGATGTTAAAAATGATCTCCCCCGATTGTGTTTCCCTTTAAAAAGCAGTAACACCCCCGCTGCCTTTTCACTTGTCACCTGCATCCGCGGTGGGGGGGTCTTTTTAGGAGGGATTACGAGGACTGACCTGTGCTCTCCGTGGCATCCAGGCTCCCCGCTAGCTGCTCCACCAGGCGTGCCCTGGCGGCGTTCCTGCGATGCTTCTTGCCCTCGTAGTGTTGCTGGGCCATTAGCGGGTTGTTAAACCAGGCTCCGCACAAGCAGCAGTACTTGCCGGCTTCTTTTCCGCCGTTGCCGCTGACCACCGGCGCGGATGGGGGAGGGGGGCAAGCCATGGGGTCTGAAGGCAGCGGGGTTGAAGGGGAGGAATCTGCGGGCGTCATGATAGAATACGGCAACCTTCAATACAAATACAAAAATTATGGCATGGCACAGTTTATTTGATGCCGTCCGAAGAGGATTTATCTAACTGCACTGTTTTTAGTGTCCCTGTATGGGATGGACGATAAACTGTCGATTAATCATGCATTTTTTTCAACAGATGCAGACTTGTACGTTGCCGCAATAGACAAAAAAAAAAAATACATTCACACTCACATTCACACCTAAGGACAAATTAGAGTCCCCAAACCTCATAACTACGAGGCAGACGTGTGTTTCCAAATCAATGTGGCATACGTCGTGATCTCATCAAAGGTGCGCTGAGAGCAGTGATCCAATCAGAACTGATTGCTGTAACGTTGTGCACTCTACCATCGTGACATCAAGCAATCGGATGATTAGATCAGGTGTGATTTTTGTCTGTGCGAGCGTCTGGTGTGATAAAATACTTGTGAGACGGTGACAATTCCGTTCTGCGTCAGAGCCATTGATACAGGAGCCTTCTGGCAGGCACGGTGAAAGGGGCCACTGACTCAAAGAGGGCTGAAAAGGAACACTTATGATGAGGCACCCTGGCAATTATTTGTCGGAATTACGTGAAAAGAACAAAAATGGTGTTCGATCAGGCCTCTTCGGGACAAATAATTAGATAGGTGACTTGTGTCGCTGTGACATGGCTTTTCCTGGCTCGGCATCTTGCTATCGCTATCTGTACCCTGGCACGCTTATCGTGTTGGAAATCAGAGGAGATCGTCGAGTGTCACATCGACCTTCTGGCAGGCACGGTGAAAGGGGCCACTGACTCAAAGAGGGCTGAAAAGGAACACTTATGATGAGGCACCCTGGCAATTATTTGTCGGAATTACGTGAAAAGAACAAAAATGGTGTTCGATCAGGCCTCTTCGGGACAAATAATTAGATAGGTGACTTGTGTCGCTGTGACATGGCTTTTCCTGGCTCGGCATCTTGCTATCGCTATCTGTACCCTGGCACGCTTATCGTGTTGGAAATCAGAGGAGATCGCCGAGTGTCACATCGACGAGTGACGAGCTGCCCTCCTGCGTGGGTGTGGCTCAGGGGGTATCAAGAATGGGAACCATTTCGGACAAATTAGTCTGGTGGTTAGTGTTCATATCATATAGCGAGCATTAAAGCGAAAAGGACAATCGTGCTGAATGTTTGTACTTATTTACGGATTTGAGCTTTGGCTGTGAAGACTACGAGACTGCTGGAGATATAGTTCGAGGTCCACATAGACAGCTGTGAAGCTGAAAGAAAGGGAACGGTTTTGACCTTAGGCACCATGACATTAACCCTTTCATGCACCCAGTAACCCGATAACATGATAAGCTGTCCACTGTAGTCACCGCTGTGCCTGAAAGGGTTCAATTATTTATGGTTTATAAATTGATAGGTGAGGGAGACCAGCTGATGCCCACACACTTCTTCTTGTCTTGCACCATTTTTGGTCACCGTTTGGAATCTTGTTCATACTTTCATTGCGATTCAAGGTCAAACTTTGAAATATTGTAGCTTTTCTGTCTTTTCTTCTCGCCAAACTTATATGGTTTCAAGGATCCATGGCACAAATACAGAAACAACCTCCTCCCCCAAAAAAAAACAGCCACCCAGCCAAGCTCATACTCAATCATTCCGAGACATGTTAACCCACACAGGCTAATTTGAAAGATGTCGGCAAAGAGCAGTCGATCGTAGTGAGCCACATGTGTGAAACACAGATAAGGGTCACGAGAAGGTCGTTGGCCCTCCAGCGACCATCCTTGAAGAAACTCTCTCTTTACTCTTGAACTTGTACATCAGAATCTTTTTCATTCCATCTTTTATTCCTTCCTCCCCTGTGTCTTTCTGCTCTTTTCATCCCCCTTCTGAGTGAGGTAATGAAGCTAGACCCCCCCCAGGTGACCCACTGCTCATGACATGACACTGGTTACCATGGTGATTGTCCATTAATAGCCACCAGCAATGACATGCCTATTGTGGCTCATGGCTTTTGCTGCGTGCGTGTATATGTTGTGTGTAAATCCAGGTTGTGTGTGTGTGTGTGTGTGTGTGTGTGTGTGTGTGTGTGTGTGTGTGTGTGTGTGTGTGTGTGTGTGTGTGTGAAGCATTGTGGAGAATAGTCTTGGCTGCATGTGAGGTTCAGTCAATGTATATTTGGACACATGTGAAGTGGGAGTGTGAGGTCCAGAGCCAAATTGCGTGATGGCCGCTGAGAACGGCAGGCAGATGGCGTGTCCAAATGTGGCGATCCGCCATCCGCAATGTGACGGCGTACCTCGAGTTGTGCCGCCGATGACTTCAGCGCAACAATACCACGCGTTCACACAAACAAAAATACCACTCACACATGAGTCACGGCACCTCTTTCACAAGGACTGTTTACAAATGAAGAGCTGGCAGTAAAGCTTGACTTGCTGCGGGTACGTTTATTGACACGAACTTCATTGAACGGTGATGGAGCTGCGTGTTGCAGGGACAAATTTGATTGATTTCAATTTGATGAGGAGCTATGCAAAGGTGCTGTTTGGGGGTCTTTTAAAAAAAAAAAAAATCGGTTAGCATCATAGTTGGAACACTCTTTAGCTAATGCTGGACTATTCGCTAGCTTACAGCATATTCGTAGTTTAAAAGTGAGTTCTGAGTGGGGAGGTGGAACTGAAACCACATTTTACGTGTCCATATGTTGTCTTTGTCCATCAATATTATACTTGAGATATTGGAGTTAATTTCAAATGTTTTTATTTCGGTGTTACTGCACGGCCATTCGCCCCAAGATGGAACGATGAACTGAATTTTTACCGTGTGACGCCTCGAAGCAAATACACAAGCGCCGCCAGATGACGTTGAGAGGTGACGAGGTTTGGCTCGCGAGCCGTGCGCATGGCCTGTTGAGGGCTTTGCTACGGCGGCCGTGCTTTGGTCACTTTTCTCAAAACGTGACGCTGGGTAACCATTGCTCTCCTTTTTTTGATGTGACAAAAATAGTACATAGTACAACCGGGCGTCCTAACGCCCACCCACCCCCGCCGTCGGTCCATCCATCCTGCTTGACTATGACTGCCCGATATAAGCAAATCTCCAATTTTTCCTTGCATCACAGTTCCTTGGACTTTCCCTTTGATTGGTCAATCCCATGAGTGCTCATTATTGTCAAAGGATATTCTCAAAGCTTCAGCAACGCTTTTAAAAGACTTTGTTGTCGTCAGAAGATCACATATACATCCGGTCCTCACTTTGCGATGGAATTCCTTTCCTCCAGTGGCAAAGTAACCCAAATTTGAAACAGACTAAGTTGGGACATCATAAACCGAGGACCTCTGTGGCTATTTGACTCCACCCTGAAGTCGCTCCGCTTTTGGTGTCGCTTTTGGTGTTAATAGTGTTTGCTGATATCATAAACTCGCTGGAGACTTGGCAGAGTGCCATCGTATCAGTTTCCTTAATGAATCCACTTTTATATTTGTGTCAATGTGAACTCCAACGATTTATTTTCAACTGTTCCGTGCCAGGAATGCTTTGTGTTGATATGCACACCGCAGTCATTCCGTCTTGGCGGAGGTCTGAGCTCCATTGAGTGCTTTTCGAGTGTCGTCTATTTTAGTGCGAGTTTGCTAATAGAAACCCCGGCAAGCTGATTGTTATTATATCTTTGGCCGCTCGTTCCACTAACCACACCGACTCATGTTCCCTTTACTTCTTTTGGCACCCCATAAATCACAATTAAAATCTAAATCCTTCTGCCCTTTTACTGGTATTTAATTTTACTCAGACAAAAAAAAAATAAATAAAAAGCTATAATCATTGCACCTCACAATTTGGTAGTGGCCAGCATGTGCTCTGATGCAAAAGGGAAAGATTCTTGGATGTATCTCTCCCCCTACACCCTCTTCTCATGTTTTCCCACCCTGTCTTTTTCTCGTGACTGTGATCTCTGCGCACTGGAGCAGAAGTAAGAGATTTTCACAGAGTGCGGCACATGAGGAAGAGTGAGAGCTTTAGAGCTGTCGAGGGCCGGGGCGGGGCGGGGCCGTGTGCGAACTGTGAAGAAGAAGAATAAAGAACAGGTACACTTGAAAAAAAGCTTCTCTTCTATGTCTTTCTGGAAGCTGTGTTTACACCACAGATATCAATTCCCCATTCCCAGACTTACAAATCAATATCTTGATACCGTTACCGTCTTTTCTTGTGACTGCTCTGATATCTCTTGTTTACTGTGCACAAGAAACAACCTGAATGTACAGGTAGGTACACAGGCCTAAAATGCAGGGGAAAAAAAAAATATTAAAGCTGGACGGACGTCAACAATAATAATATAAATATTTGATATTAAAATATTGTTTCGTTGGCCTACACTCACTCTTTCCTGCAATTCACATCAATATTATTTCAATGGCTGTTTTTTTTTTCCTTATACGCCTATGAACATCGCAACATATTTAAACCATATTTCATGCAAACTGCTACCAATGTTGTTTGGCTGTACACCGCACGCTATCGTTACCCAACCTTGGGAGGGATGTGACCGTTTCAAGAATATCCACTTCTATTAGTTATTTTTCACTTAACATCGTCGATGCACCTGCAATCTGAAGTTGAAGGTTTGATTTCCCACAGCGGTGTTGTTTGAGCGGACACCTCATTGATTGTCAGATTTCAACGTGCTGAAAGCACGTATGTGTGCTCATATGTCTCGTCGGATTGATTGCGCATCACGGAGTGAAGGCTATTTTGGACTTGAATCGCAGATGAAAAGCTTCTCTTCCCTCCCAGGATGCCTTCTTCTGATGCTCTCCTCCAACTGTTTGCTCTGCTTAGACAGTTCCTTACCCAAGAGGAAATTGTACGCGAGTAGCACATCTCCAAAGTAGGGCAAAGTTTAAAAAAAAAGTCGCTTTGGAGCTCTATTATAATACTCTTTTTTTTTTTTTTTTTTTGGAAATGTGCAAATTCATAGTTCTGTGAATTGTGACAATAAATCCAATTAGAGTCACATTATGTAAAGCCTCCCCGGGCACGACTCGCCAGAGTCAAGACACCCTAATTTAAAAGGAGGAAAAAAAGTCACGAGTTTGAACAAACATTAATTCATCTTCATTAAACTTCACCTTCCAAGTCTTCCTCTTGGGCCTCTGGCATGTTTGCAAACGCGTTCTTTTTCCTCTGAAGCAGATGAGACGTTTTGACTTGAAGGCTGACTAAATATTTCTTTTTAAAGACCTGCTCTCACCTCAAATGGGTTGCATTCAACTGATACATGAAAATACACAGCATGTGCACTGTGTGCTTGTTCATGTCAAAAGCAGACGTGCATACCAAATAATTCCATTTGTGAATAGTCATTAAGTTTGTCCGCTTTCTAAAAACCAGACTCGTTTTTTTTTTCTTTTTTTGGATCTAATGATTTATCTTTACTTAGTTAAACTGCAAAATATTCAATAAAATTACACAACTAACCAAGAAAGGCTTTTGTTTTTTTTCCATCATTAAATTACCCATTAAATTTGTCATTAAATGTCTCATTTATTTCCTTTTGTAACCATGGAAAGTATCCATATGTGAAAAATCTGAGATGAGTTTACTTTTCCTGAAGTCAAAATATGAACGTATGCTTCACCAATTGCTCAGATATGCACAAACTTCAATTTCAGAACGCTGTTCTTGGATTATAGTGTCACGCATATTTTGAAAAGTGTGGAAGGTCTGATTTGAAAAATTTGCAAAGGTTTTGAAACAGTTGCTGGATTTTGAAACAAAGTCATCAAGCTGGCAAGACTGAGTAGTTGCTTACATGCCTGAGCTGTCCACCGGTCGTCATGGTCACGAAAGCTGTGCTCGGCATTATTAATGCGACAGAACCACCAAAACGACATGATTTGAATCAGTGTCAGGCGGAAGTCAAAGTTTCTGTAACTCTTCATCATTTCAAAATTTTCACCAGAGAGTGTCAGGGACTCTTTAATGCAAACATGGTTCCAAGCAGACAGTGAAGGCTGGCATCTTTTTTTTTTTTTGTGGTTTTTGTGAGGGTGGCCCCGCCCTAGCTGTTATTAACTGTCATCATTTTGTAGAGATCAGCTGGACTTTGTAGAATACCTGCATTGGTAGGCTGCGTGGTCAAGGCTGCGGGGCTGCTGGGAGTCTCACCTAGCACCAGGCGGACTCTCTTGGCGTGGGTTTTTCCCTGGTAGTGGGACTGAGCCACGATGGCGGAGGTGAAGAACATGTTGCACAAGGTGCAGCACTTGTTCTTGTCCACCTCTGTCTCGTCGCAATCCTGGAAGTGGTCAGAGAGGAGCACAGCGGTGAGGAGTTGATGAGGGTAAGACAACCCCCCCCGCACGGATGATCAGCTCATCGTCTCGCGTTGGGGTCACAATGTGGCTCTTTGCCGTTTCATCATGTCGGAACATTACAAAGGATGATGAAGCGGATGAGGAGGCATACAAAGAAAAAGAGCAATTGCCGAGCTGACAAAAAAAAAAAAAAAAACACTACACTGCAACACACACGCACAACAAAGCCAAGCATTTTTTTTTTCCTCTCGAGCCGTTCCCTCTCTTTGTTGTTGCCCATCTGGTGTATAGGCTGGAACAGAATGTGAAAAATCTAAGAATACTCAGTAAACCCAGAGAGGCATACACAACAGGCTTTGTCTCACACTTGGTCGAGAGAAGCTATGTAAACATTGTCTCATTTACGTCGCTTTTCTTACGTGCACGCACACGCTGGACACGCGCCAGACAAATCATTCTATCCGTACACCTGCACACTTGAATGCGGTGACTCCCAACTAGCGGCACCCATAATGCGCTATGAGACATCATTAGCGGCTCTGTATTCAATTGCATCGGGTCAGATTTCCCACAAAGTCAATTTGGGTGTAAATCCAGATGAGATGATCCTTTATTTCCGGTATTTTTGTTTGGTGGTATGCTGTGAGATTTTTCGGGTGTAAAATGGGTGCCTCGGCTAAATAATGGCTGGGAAACACTGGTTTAATGAGATCCGGTCTAAAAAGTCTCGAATTCTCTCTTTGGATTGACACAGTCGAAAAGATGAATCCATCCCCTATTTTACACAACCCATCACTCATCTGTTCGTTCGGTCAGTTGTGTGTGACGTTTCAGAATCGGCACAAAGGTGCTTATTTTCTTACGTACGTGTACGACAAATTTCAGATGTCTGCAGGATTTAGCGAGCAGAGAGGGTCACAATATTCGAAGCACCCGTTTATTCGAGCTTTTCCTTGATGCGGTGCTCTATTTGTAAAGAATGTCAAGATCACGAGTTCGCTCATGTTTTATGTGAGTGCCTCAACAAGCTCATCAGAGGACCTTGTAATTGTACACGGCACCCTGCAATCTACTCTGTGGAAACCCTTCTATTCTCTACACAGAATAAAATGGGGACAGTAAAACAGGAAATATTGCCCCAAAACTCCCAAAGGTGACATAGTTCCATTTTCCACTGCTTTCCGTGCCTCCAATTAGGACGCTTCTGACCATGATGGATAGTCCGGATTGTAGCGAGATTTACAAGGAAGTAGTATTCCACCCTGTGACAAAAATCTGCCGTTCGCGTCTTGTTTCCGTCATTTCTGCTCGCTTTGAGTCAATTCGTCCGCGCTCGCGCGCTCAAGCGTCGTCTTCCGTGCGGTGTTCTCTGTCTGTGACTTCTTTTTTCACACCAGCGCTCCTGCTAGTCCAGGTGTCAAGCCGGAGGAGACGAACTTCGCCCGGGTCGAGAGAGTCTAGGATAAAAGAGAAGCGTGTGTGTGTGTGTGTGTGAGACACCCTCATCTGTATGTGTGTGCGTGAAGGCCGTCAGCTCTGCTTAGCATCACGGTCATAAATGTTGAGGACACCTTCACCTTCCGGGCTTTGCTATGTCTCAGCTGTCCCCTCTTTCTCCTTTTCCTCTTTCCCTCACTCTCTTGACTTGCTATATTTGCCTCCCTCCTTCCCCCCGGTGGGCACCAGGCTCAGTGACTGTGTGTGTGTTGTAGGATGAAATATTTATCGGTATTGGCAGGTTTTCCACCGCCCCCCCCGCCCGAACCTCCCCCGTGTTGTGCCCCCCCGCCTCCTCCTCCCCTCCCCTCACATGCTGTGATCCTCTTCCCGCTGCCCCCAATTCCACGAGTGCAGTCGCCGTCTGTGCTGGCACACGTCTACTTTATTGCGCTGGGTTGGTATTGATGAAGCATTGTTTATGGTTGCCGCATACACATGATGGGAGTGTATGTAGACCGGTAATTATCCCTGCCAAGGGACTGGGAGGGAGGGAGGGGTGGGGGGTGTTTATTGGCGTCTTTTTGTGTGTGCTGCAACTTCTTCAGCATGTATTTTTAATGACACACTATGTCGGTACTCTTTTGCAGATGTTGACTTTACATTGGGCTGATGGTCCGCACGTGAGTGACATTTCACAAAATGTGAGTCTGTCACAGGTTATGGAGATTTTTTGAAAGGGTCACAATCCATTTCTTCTGTCTGAGCTTTATTTATTTTATTTTTTTTTTACTGTTAGTGTTTTCAGTATAATATATTGTTCTGTTTTGGGTTTTTGTCTGTATTTAATTTTTAGAAGACTTCTATTTTTGGAAATCGCCCTTGATATGTTTGTTTCTTTTGGTAGGTTGTGTCCTGGTCTTGTCGCAGAACATAAGATCGGTGGGTCCTGAAAGATCAGTCAAACTTTTCGAAAACAGTTTGTGGGGATTGCTGCTTTGAAAAGGGCTGAGAGTGAATGAATCAATCAAAGTAAATTCTACCCCCTACCCCCCCCCCAAAAAAAAAATCTCAAATCTTATAATCAATCAACCCATGATTGAATTATTACACATATGCATGCCTGTAGTTAATATGAAGGACTAAAACAATAAAATCACATGAGAATTCATACACGCCATCAGATTTGTGGCAAGGTAACGTAGTTCAATTTCCAATTTGCCAACTTGAGAAGTACAACTGTGTTTCTAATCAGCGATATGAATCATAAAATGTAATTGAACAATAAGATCGTTCTTTGAACACAACAAATGCCCTGCTGCCACTCCAAACACAATATACTTGCTACATACAGTACACGAACAATAAAGCACACTCAATACAAGACACGCACTGAAAACTCAGAAATTGTATGATGTAAATCCAAATAACCAAAATGATTTGGCTAGCTAATGTCAAATCTCATCGGAAAAAAGTTGTAATTTGAGGCACATTTTTCGGGTGCCATGACATATTTCAAATTTGATCAAAAAAAAATCACATTTTATATTTATGAATGACTTTGTAGACATTCTTAGGCAAACCCTCTACCATACAACCCACATGTACGTGTACACAGGCTGAGAAGCTCCATTTTCAATCCAGATTGCGCATTTGACACCAACGTGACACGGAAATTGCAATTTAACGCTTCTATCTTTGTCAAACCCCTTCAGCTGGAGTTGTAATTTGATGCGCATAATTGTATGTCATCTTGTCCGCTTGAAAACAGAAGGCATTCCAAACGCGGAAGCAACTGTAGCTCCTGTTAGCATGACGTCGTTGCCGCGCCTCATTGATTTTTGCAGGTGAGAAATATCTTGATAAATCCGTGCAGTCTACAGTCGCTTCATTTCCATATTGATTCATGATTCTGTCACGGGATCCACGAGACCTATGAGTACAACCAAGTCACATCCATCCGCTGCTTTTCGGCAGATGCATTCATCCCTTTTGCTTGTTAGCATACCTTCTTATTCTACTCTAATATGTACTCGCTCCTGTGCTCATTTTTCCTCACTTATTCGTATCCCGTTATTCTTTTCACGCCACTTCACCTACTTTATCTCCTCTCCCGTGATGTGTAAAGTGCTGCTTGTTCTGCCAAAATCGTCTCGACTAGCAACTGCTTTGGTACCTGTCAAAGCACTAAACAGCAAACAAAACAAAAAAAAAAAAAAGACACAGCGTGGAAAGTTTCAAACAATTTGAAAGTGTGTGTGTGTGTGTGTGTGTGTGTGAAACAGTGCTGCCGCCTCCCCACCGCAGCAAATTAAACAATAAACAACATTGATGACTCAAGTTGCGCAGCCTTTGTCTTCCCGCCAAGTGTCATCAACCGTTCACAGTTGATTTCGAAGTGCATTCATTTCACTTTTCCTTGCGTGCTCGGCTTCCATTCTTTCATTCCCGAATCTCATGCTGGGAATCACAAAGTAACTCATGATCCCCATATTATCGTGACATTTTGTTCACACAATTGATCATATCTAACCATTTTTGCGTCAAGGACCGGTTGGGACGAGTACGTGCTGTTGGCAGACTGGCAACCATTCGCTGACTAGGAGGGCGCTAGAAAAATTGTTTGTTTTTTTGTTTTGCATTGGTACTGACAACAAACAATTCTACAGTAATTTTATTCAACGGTACAACAACTGTAGAACAATACAAAATAACACAGTGAACAACAAAAAAAATGGACCCCTCTCGGATAATGAATAAGCCTTACAATGTAAACAATAAGCCTTACACCATAACAGCCCTACTTACGTTACCTCCGGAAGATAATCGTTAATATGATAGGCTGGCTGATGCTCCGCAACAAAGAAAATAAACCTTTTTTTTTTTTTTCCTGTCTCTGTTGGGCCTGGTACCGGTCCGCAGACCGATGATTAAGGACCGGTGATCTACAAGCCATTATGATGATGTCTCCTTCACTAAAGAAGGCAAACCTTGAAAGTGTTACACACAATTTAGTTAATAGTTTGGAACCACAATGTCGTTTCCAGATAAACTATCTCTTCTCTTTGTTTTTCGAATACACTTTCTCTCCCCTTTTTGGTATTTCCCAGCAGTCAGGATGCCCAATAGCACCAGGTTGCCTTTCACAGGTGACGCTTGAAACGACAGCAGACGTCTGGTGAGGGGCTCTCTCTCATTTCAAAAATATGCTATTACAAGTCACAATGTGTGTACCTTGCGAAAAGGAACACGACGGTATAAAATTGGGCATTTGCATGCCGGTGTATGGTCGGATAATGTGAAGATTCCATCAGTCAGAACCACCCCAAGCACCCAGACTTAGCTTTCACAGAATATTGATCTTCTATACTGGTGAATCTACGACTGCATTGTTCGAGATAAAATGATATTGATGTCTTTCCAATCTATCTTTACTGTAATTTGTACGTTGATTGCTGTCTGTATGAGCTGCATACATGCATACATGTTTGCTCACCCCCCCCACCTGACGTCTGCGACGTCTGGATCTCTGATTATTTATTTTTTTATGTCTCTTTCTGCCATCGTACACCTCACAATAGACTCCTAATTAGCCGTGTTTATCTTTCTCTCCTTCTGTTTGCTCTCAGTGTGCTCTTACTTTCACCGTGCTGCGTTCAGACGCCGTGGGAGACACGGCTTCTAAATATACACTTGAAGAAAGCTCTCATCGGGAGGTTGAGGATGAAGCGCTTGAGAGTGTAAATTAAAAAGAGCGAGTGGTGTAAATATTGTGTTTTCTGATGATCTCCTGCCTATTTTGTGCAGGTAGATTGCGGGTGCACAGACGGAAGGAGAAAGCCGTGTGGAGAATTGGATGAAAATGTGTCACCCCCACCACACACACACACACACACACACACACACACACACACACACACACACACACACAAAACACGTCTCCACCTGGCTTTCATCTGCGAGCACCTTTACGACCTACTTTCTCCCCGTTTTACCTCCACTCCCAAACAAAAAGAGCCACAAAAAGCTCCAGGCATGGCATTTCACACTGAGTAAACATTGGCATTTCTTTCACTCTAGCCAAATGCCTTTGTGCCTTCCCATTGCATGCACGGGGTTATTCCAGGTGGGGGACAGTTTTTAAAGGAGCAAGCCAAGATGACCGAAAACTGACGTCTGGGGGAAAAAATTGTAACAACTGCTTGTTTGTGATTCTGGTCAAAAAGTGCAGCATCGTTTTTCAAGTTTGTAGTCTGTAGACTGGTTCTGGAATTTCTTTGGCTGCTGGCAATGTATCTACTCAATCGCAGTTCGCGGGGTGCATCAACTGGATGTGGGTCAGTAGTAGGTGGACCCTTTAAGACTGCCAATCAAAGCCATTTTTTATGGTTTTCTAGATTATGGTATCGACTCATGAATTTGCGATAATTGTGACGTAATATCAGAGGCAGCAGCAGAACACAGTCAATCTTTTACTTTGAAAGTAAGTCTCGTTGTTTAAAAGGGTAAAGAGGTGAGGCTACTCATCGATGTGTCAACCTCACCAATAGTTTGAATTCAATTTATTACCAATTGGGTGTTTTGGTAACAATATGCAAACGAGCAGCAGTGAAAAATGAATGCGAATAAATGCACGCCCATCTGGAAAGGAACCTGCTAATCGTAGTTGACAAAATAGCCTTGAATGCCGTCAGAAAACTCATCAAACGTCCTCCTGTAACAGTGATAAGGAGGACAAGAACTGGAGCCTTAAACAATGAAATGAAGACAACCTCTTTGTGGTGAAAATTAATTGTGGTTATCATTCAAATTGCATAATTCTACTTCCACGGTTCCCACCCCCTCATTCCCCCATCCAATCACAAATCACAGACAATTTGCAAGAGGAGTGCAAGAGCTCTCCTCTTTCACTGACTTAATTTCACTGACTTTATGGAAATCGACTATCATCACCTTAGTGTCAACTACAGCAGCATCACCTACAAAAATCCCAAGTCGTTCAACCGGTCCAGACAGGGGAAGCAACAATTTTGGCTCATCTGAATAATTTGCTCGAGTTTTAAATGCTTGTTCCCGAAAAGTAGATGCAAAGATCTGAGGCTATTAAACAAATTGAGCAGGCCTTAACAATGTCACTCATCAGATCAATTACAAAGTGGAGACAGGGCCCAAACGAGTGCCAAAGTGAATGCAAATAAAGTCAAGTGTTGATAAGCTGCGCGGCATCCTACGAAAACAAATGCGAGGAAAGGTTATGAACGAAGTGCTGACCGCCGTAATGCTCTCACGGCGTGAGTGAGTGTTTGTGTGTTTAGAGCCCACATGAGGTGAAAGCCAGAAGGGGCTGAGTCATGTCTTGCTCACTCAGGAAGGCAGATGGAGACGCAGGTGTGATTTTTTTTTTTTTGATAGATTGTGTACCATGTCTGTGTGCATGAACGTCTGTGCGCGTGCACATGCCCTTAACATGCCAATTTCATGCGAGTAGGTCATGTGGCGCACATGCATGGCATGATTTTTTTTTTTCCACACAGCTTGTGAAACATTTGCCACTTACAAGAAGGGATGGAAGCTCACATATGCCCTGATTTCCACTTGATTTGGTTTTTGTAGTGCTCCTTGAGTGACCTACCATGCTTTATTTGCCATCTGAATGGTAATGGACTCCGATCACGCAGGGCTAATGACATTTTTGTTTGCGAGGTGTAATAGGGGTCCATAGTTACAATTTGTGTTTTGGGATCGTAGTATTTATTATCTTATTTCCTGGAAGTCACGACCCACATAATATCAGGTTGATGCGTGGTAAACGGATATTTGACAATGAGACATTGTTGACTTTAATTGCTTGTATTCGATTAGTTTGGTCTTTGGAGTGACTACCCACCCACCGAGCAAGAAAGTAAGCACCCAAGTGAATTTTTTTGAGGTGCCTTTTTTTCCGAAAATGTGTCTCTAAATGAATCATTTTCACTTGATATAATCCCAACATTACACTGAGTTTTTCCCGCCCATGACTGGGCAGCTCAGCTGGGTGAAGAGCTGCCCATATTTTCAAATGATCGCCAGAAACAGCGCTTTTGGTGATATGTCTGCTTCATGTGCCACATACACAGATCTGCTACACTGACGAGTGAAATTTCGCAGCTTGGAAGCGATCAAGTCAGCGCTCAAGTTTGTCGGGTTTGCCGATTAAAGAAGTCCAATGTGAGATCAGTGTAGGGGCGCTATATCCTCCACCACAGGCAGCATTATTTTAAATACTACACGAGCATGGTTCAGAACATTGAAGCGACATTCCTTAACATCAGATTTTTGAGAAAAATAACGAATCAATTATTTCATCTTTAATTCTCTACATTTTTTGTCAAATGCTGAGCCCAAGCAGTTGTTTTCTCTCAGTGCTTTTATTTTATTTTTTGTGAAATACAAAGCAAAGCTGGTTGCCGCGTAATTCTGCAAGAAGCTGAAGAAGTGACTGTGCAATACTGGCAGTGCTGGGCTTTTGATCTTTGCTTGTTATTGGTCTGCAAATATGTTTTGACAGCTTCCTTTTCTCTGCTTTGGAACTATAAAAAAAACCACACGGGCTATTATGTATGCCTCTGCCTTGCTGCATTTAAATCACGTCAAATTAAAAACTAAGTCTAATCTCTTTCTTTGAAGATGATTGCCCAGGGCACTCAACCTATTTTATCATTTAAAAAAATGTGTGTGCATTTCTTAAATCGTGGACAATTATGCAAATATTTGTGTGTGTTTTGGCACGAGGACTTAGGTTTGTTTGCTCACTGAGCCAACTGGCCCTGAACAACCAAGCAAGGTCTCCTCTCTGGCTTTGTGTGACGGCACTAGAATTTACCGCTATTGTTTGATTTGCTTTTCCACCAGCTCTGTCCACACTGTGTGTGTGTGCGTGCGCGTATGCGTGTGCGTGTGCGTGTGCGTGTGCGTGTGTGTGTGTGTGTTTGGAATTTACAGTCTTGGTAGATAGGGCACATGCTGTCATGCACAATTCTTCCACTGACATCCATCACATTCACACCTCTTTTCTGTTGCTTAGTATTGCTTAGTGTTTATTAACACACTCGACTCAGTCTATCATGCAAGCACACACTGAGACCCACGAAAAGCCCAACTTAATACCCAGACACAATCCTTAGTGCGCACGCACACACACACACACACACACACACACACACACACACACACACACACACACACACACACACACACACAAGTGCACTGCTCTCTCCAGCCATTGCCTGCAGTCGTCCGATACAGAGCTACTTGGCAGCCACTGAAGCTCACCAGAAACGGCACCATTGCCTCTCTGGGGAGAGTTACAGCCCACAAAAACCACATGAGTGATTCAACAGCGTATAAATCCCCTTGGGCGCTTGGCTGCCAAGGCCAAGCTTGAGAATGGATGGTCCAGGCGGGTTACACTGGGGGAAATCAGGTTCTCTGTATCCTATATAGTAAAGTACAGCCAAGGACATCATGACCCATTTTCACCTCCAGGTTGCTATTTTATCACAAAAAAAGTCCAAATTAAAATCAGTGAGTTAAATGTCAGAAAGTAAGGAAAAAAAATGAAATATGGAGAATGGTCGGTGAACATTTGCAACCTTGAATGAACCCTGACGGGAATGCAACATTCACTACTACTGTTATGTTTCAGGAAAGCTCCTGACAAAAACAAAAAAGGTTTATCAACAAAAATAGGTCGCAAGACTGACAAAGTTCAACAAAGAACGTTGGTACAACACCGGGAAAACGAGACAACCAAAAATGCTTGCAAAAAAGGCCAGGATAAAAACAAACGGAAATTGCTTGTCAATTAATAGACGAGAAGAAACCGAAATGCGTATAGTATCAAAACCGTGACTACAACTACCTACAAAAACTACCGAGAAAGATAAGTGCAGAAAACCTGGCGGGCACAAAAACGAAGAGCAAGAACATTGAACGGCAAGATGAATTTAACACTTGATGACAGTCGTGAGCAAGGCGAATTATCCGACAGAGACGTGACAACATGGGAGTCCTTAAATCGTTGGCTGATTACGATGGCAGCAGGTGTGCAAGCTGGAGGGATGGCCCTCCTCTGCCACCTGCTGGAGAAATATAAGAACCGGATCATGACAGCTACCTTTGCCAACTCTTGTAAACGTTCCCTCCTTGGTAGGATACAGCTTTAAGCATAACAGAAAACAAAACAAAACAAAAAAAGAACGTTTACAGCCTAATAGCATCCATTGCCTTAGTAATTTTCAGGTATTTTCGGAAAACAAGAAGCCTCAATTCAAGATATGCAGATTACCTGGCTGACACAGAATCTACACACACAAGCCCGAAAAAATAAAAATAAAAGCTCAAACTTTAGTGATCACTTTTTATTTGAATTGTGATGGTGAGTTAAAAATGACTTGCGCAACTATGCTTTCAGGCTCATGATGCGTTATTACAGGATTAGGTCTTAAAAGACATATTAAATCAATATACCAGTAAATTATTTATGATTAATAGTTGTTCCTTTTAGTTTAAATAAAGGTCAAATATTTCATAATTTCATATTACTAATACAACATCAACAATTAGAAACCATCGCTCTAGGAAACACCTTCCACCTGTTCCTTCCTGCTGCGCGGTATATAAAGTGCAGATCCAGCGTCAATCGATGCCCTGTCATCCAAATCTTAGACTGAATTGATGACATTTGACAGATTATGATTTGAACATGTAAAATAGTAATTCCCATGTTAAATTGAAATGTCAAATATGCATTCAGGATGAGGACCGGTGTGATGTCTGCTTCCGTCCCTGTATATGCATAACAGATTTCACTCAAATTGGAATCCATTAGATTGATAAAAGATTGCTTGTCGACACAAACATGCAAACGCAGCCGCCTCCTTGGCGAAGGCAATTTAAAAGTTACAGTGAGTGACAACATACCGGATTGTCCGGCCTCAGTCTCTTTGAAGGTGGCCCTCCATCTTCTGGGTGAAGCATATAAAACAGACGCACCTTGTTGGCATGTTTCTTGCTCTGAAAGAGATACACAAAAAAAAAGTCTCAGTTCATTTGTATCTCACAATTTATACCCCAAATTGTTGTGAGCCCCTATACCTTGAATTGGAATCGGCATAGTAATCAATTATTGAATCATTGATTGAATGTTGAATGAAATGTTTTCAGTCATATTTTAGCCTGGCTGTGACTGCGGTTCGCCGATGAAATATTCGGATTGTCTCTGGTCTGCAAAATAAATATCTCTTACCTTGTATCTTTCATGCGCCTTTTAATGAGTCTGAACTATTCCAAGCAGAAACGCAGCAGCACCTGAGGCTATATTCAAAATGACAGTGAGCTGTCCTTGAAACTGCTCACTGTCATTTTAATGCGGGACAATGAAAATAGGCGGAGAAGCTTTCGGGCGAACAAAATAAGATGGTGGCATGTGTTTGTGTGCAAGATTGATACGGTTGTCGCGCGCTCTTTGTTGGCTTCTATGACAGCAAGTCCTGACCTCTGATAACCTCAACCATATGCTAGATGTCCCTGTGTAAAACTGCTATCTTGCCATCTCAATCAGCAGTGGAAATATAGATGAGAAATTTAGATGATAGAATATCAAACGATTTATATTGTGATAGTGTACATAGTATCCTTGTATGTCACAATTTCGTTTCACTTCAACACCATTCTGCTTGATGTCAATGACACCTTGATATTGTTTGTTGATTTTGTGTGTTTGTTTTGTTTTGTTTTTCTTTGTTAATCAAACAGTTTTGTTTTTTTTCTTGCTCCTGTATTTTTAAAAAATGCTTTTAGTGTCACAATTGCTGTAACTTGATACTATCGGTATTGTTTTGTAGGTTGTGACAATTTATCATGTTTTAAGAGAAATGTACAGTTGAGATTTTGCTTTTAATGTGATTCTGTTCAGTATTTTCCGCAGTATAAAGCGCTTCGGGGTATAAGGCGCACCGTCAATGAATGGTCTATTTTAGAACTGTTTTCATATATAAGGAGCATAGAGTAGAAGCTACAATAAAGGCTGCGGTTGCGCTATGCATCCACTAGAACGAGTTAGCTAAAGGGAATACAATACAATACAATACAGCTTTATTTATATCGAGCTTTCAAACCGCTGCAGCTGTAACAAAGCGCTTTACAAAATATTTAAAATATCACATCCAAGACATCAAAATATCGATCCATATATTAGGTGCATCGGATTGTAAGGTGCACTGTTGGCTTTTGAGAAAATTGAATGCTTCTTAGGTGCGCGCTGTAGAGCGGAAAATACTGTACTTTGCAAAGAGTATGATTAGTCGTGTCGTAATGTCACAATAAGGTATCGATACACAAACATCAATATTGTCAAAGCGCACTGTCATACTGCAGGGTGTTTTTATAGTAAAACAAATGTGTACATTTTGAAATTTGTATACATTTGTGGAGAAAAACCACAATAATATTATATTATGACTCACTGTCTGCAATCCTCATTCAGCGTTGGACAACCTATTCAATATTGACAGTGTATGTATACATCATCAGATATATAGTCATGGGGAAAAAAAAGAATCATGAGATTCTTGTTTTCCTTAGTTTCTTCATTTTAAAGCCTCATGCAATTTAATGTGTATCGTGGGATTAACCGACAAAATTCCATTAAAGTATCCGATCGATAAACCTTTTCCTTAAGAGTAGTAGTGTCATTAAAATTCTTCAGTTGTGTCAATATTTTCCCCAATACATCAAATATTGCATAATTGCTGCATTCCCGCCTTAAGGAGAGACTCATTTAAATCAATGCACTCTTATTTTAATGTGTAAAGTAATGGCGAAAACAAAAGGACAATTCCAATAGAGGCAATGATTTAGGATTTTGGGATAAGGCAGGGCGACATATTAAAGCAAGGGAATGAACGACTTTGACGAGGCTTTGTAATTGCTGCTCCGCTGCATCGATTGTATCCCCTGAAACCCATTCTTGGGATGGAAAACCCCCCACCTTCCCAAACATCTTTCATGCCCCTCCACCCCTTACTTGTCAGACTACTTTAATGCATTTTGTTAGAACGGAAGTGTGCCGTGGCGGGTCTCCAAGCAGCCTTGTGTTTGTCCATAAATTGTCATGTAGCTGATGGCTGCGGCATGGCGGCTAAAAGCGAGACATTGTAGCGCCACGGTTATGCAGCGCTGACCCTCAGAGCTCCGACCGCCACCGTTAATGGACTTGGCCCGTCTCTCTTTTTTCACCGTTGGTCAAAATCTAGTTAGCCTAACCTTGGAAAGGCCACACAGATGGCAGGGTAAAAATATCTTCGCTCGGTGTTACTGGACAGCAACGGAGGGAAGTTGGAGCATGATTTGATTTCGAAAATAAACAGAAGCAACATACTCAATTTGAGTGAAAGCAACATTAAGATTGGAATGGTTTGGGATCACTCTCATAAATTATATTTCGCCTCACTCCAGGATATTTGCAGTACATGCTCAGAATAAAAATATTTTAGACAAAAAAATGGCTTATCACTTAAGTTTGCTAGATGAGTGTAATTTATAAGATGTCCCGAATATAATGCACACTCCCCAAATCAACCTTAAAACGCATTTTTTTCCTCTCGGTACTTGTGTATAATATGTTCCCTAGATTTGCTGGTATCTTTCATTATTAGAGTGAATGATATAATGAATGAATGAATAAAGATTTAAAACATACAATAATGTGTCAATCATTTTGAATCAAGGTTCAAAACTATGCTTCTCCCCACTTTGCCCATTGCTATGATTAAGGTCTTTCAAAGAGCATTTTTAAATAATGCTTTCCAAAATCTTGTTCTTACATTGGACACTCAATTTCAGTAAGCTACTTCTTGTCTTTACTTTGCTCTTTACGATGTCTAACATTTTTGTTTGTAACCGCCTTTAAATGTGGTACTTTTAATTATGTGAAGCACTTTGAGTTACCTTTTTTATGTTGTGTAATTTTAAATGCTCCAAAAAACTCAGAAAAGGGTGCACCTAGTGGCCATAGAAGTAATTACACATGATTAAGCTGACTTTCAATTTAATGTAAATTCCACACACTTTCACATTACTTAGCAAGACAAAACTATTGTTAAAGCGTTAGGTGACGCTACAAAATGCCAATAGCTAATAACATGCCCTTTTGTGTGCTTAAGAAGTGCCTTGAATTCCTGTTGCTAAAGCTAGCAGGCTAATGACACCAACTGATCCACGACCATATGGACTATTATGAATGCAGGATACGAGTAGAGAGCTGATCTGCATTGATGTAAGTGTGGCTTGAGAGTCCAATAATTATCCAATCTGTGTGTGTTTCGTCACTGTTTATCTTTCCTTAAGGGACAGGCATTGACCGCTTTGTCATCCTTTGATGTGTGTCAAGAAACAATCGGCACTTTGAACAATTCCTTTGGAGAAACATGTGGAGTAGGTTTTTGAAAACCAGTAGTACTTCTTTAGACAACACGTTCCCATGCACACTCTCCTAATAAAGATAATCTTGGGAGCTCTACTCCAGTAAGGTACAGGATTTAATGTTGACTGTTGAGGATTTATGTTATGTATAGCGCTCTTGCTCACTGCTTTTGTTCTGAAGGGACATGCCGGATGTGTATGTGAGCTCACTTCCGCCTTCCTGGTTCGCTGACGCGATACTCATGGCCGCGGCTCGTATTACGCCGTGCTGCCGAGTTGTTCAAACCCAAGAGAATAAACATCTCTGAAATGATCATCTGAACGAGTCTTATAATTACACGAGTCTACCGGCCACTCTTCGTGATCATCACCTCCTCAACAGGTTATGGGCCCAGGCACAGAGGCAAGCGGCGCCAGCGAGAGGCTACCTCATGGAGTTAACAGAAGCTACTCCATGAAGAGGTGCGAAGATAGATATGAGCCAAAGAAAGACAAGACGTGGTAAAGCGAACGTGACGCATTACACGGAGCTTATAATTGATATTGAGAGTGCAATTTTATAAAGGCAAGCAACAGCGTGGAAAATAACGCAAGTGGAGAAGCTAAAGCTAAGGGATTGTCCGGCCTCAGTCTCTTTGAAGGTGGCCCTCCATCTTCTGGGTGAAGCATATAAAACAGACGCACCTTGTTGGCATGTTTCTTGCTCTGAAAGAGATACACAAAAAAAAAGTCTCAGTTCATTTGTATCTCACAATTTATACCCCAAATTGTTGTGAGCCCCTATACCTTGAATTGGAATCGGCATAGTAATCAATTATTGAATCATTGATTGAATGTTGAATGAAATGTTTTCAGTCATATTTTAGCCTGGCTGTGACTGCGGTTCGCCGATGAAATATTCGGATTGTCTCTGGTCTGCAAAATAAATATCTCTTACCTTGTATCTTTCATGCGCCTTTTAATGAGTCTGAACTATTCCAAGCAGAAACGCAGCAGCACCTGAGGCTATATTCAAAATGACAGTGAGCTGTCCTTGAAACTGCTCACTGTCATTTTAATGCGGGACAATGAAAATAGGCGGAGAAGCTTTCGGGCGAACAAAATAAGATGGTGGCATGTGTTTGTGTGCAAGATTGATACGGTTGTCGCGCGCTCTTTGTTGGCTTCTATGACAGCAAGTCCTGACCTCTGATAACCTCAACCATATGCTAGATGTCCCTGTGTAAAACTGCTATCTTGCCATCTCAATCAGCAGTGGAAATATAGATGAGAAATTTAGATGATAGAATATCAAACGATTTATATTGTGATAGTGTACATCGTATCCTTGTATGTCACAATTTCGTTTCACTTCAACACCATTCTGCTTGATGTCAATGACACCTTGATATTGTTTGTTGATTTTGTGTGTTTGTTTTGTTTTGTTTTTCTTTGTTAATCAAACAGTTTTGTTTTTTTTCTTGCTCCTGTATTTTTAAAAAATGCTTTTAGTGTCACAATTGCTGTAACTTGATACTATCGGTATTGTTTTGTAGGTTGTGACAATTTATCATGTTTTAAGAGAAATGTACAGTTGAGATTTTGCTTTTAATGTGATTCTGTTCAGTATTTTCCGCAGTATAAAGCGCTTCGGGGTATAAGGCGCACCGTCAATGAATGGTCTATTTTAGAACTGTTTTCATATATAAGGAGCATAGAGTAGAAGCTACAATAAAGGCTGCGGTTGCGCTATGCATCCACTAGATTGAGTTAGCTAAAGGGAATACAATACAATACAATACAGCTTTATTTATATCGAGCTTTCAAACCGCTGCAGCTGTAACAAAGCGCTTTACAAAATATTTAAAATATCACATCCAAGACATCAAAATATCGATCCATATATTAGGTGCATCGGATTGTAAGGTGCACTGTTGGCTTTTGAGAAAATTGAATGCTTCTTAGGTGCGCGCTGTAGAGCGGAAAATACTGTACTTTGCAAAGAGTATGATTAGTCGTGTCGTAATGTCACAATAAGGTATCGATACACAAACATCAATATTGTCAAAGCGCACTGTCATACTGCAGGGTGTTTTTATAGTAAAACAAATGTGTACATTTTGAAATTTGTATACATTTGTGGAGAAAAACCACAATAATATTATATTATGACTCACTGTCTGCAATCCTCATTCAGCGTTGGACAACCTATTCAATATTGACAGTGTATGTATACATCATCAGATATATAGTCATGGGGAAAAAAAAGAATCATGAGATTCTTGTTTTCCTTAGTTTCTTCATTTTAAAGCCTCATGCAATTTAATGTGTATCGTGGGATTAACCGACAAAATTCCATTAAAGTATCCGATCGATAAACCTTTTCCTTAAGAGTAGTAGTGTCATTAAAATTCTTCAGTTGTGTCAATATTTTCCCCAATACATCAAATATTGCATAATTGCTGCATTCCCGCCTTAAGGAGAGACTCATTTAAATCAATGCACTCTTATTTTAATGTGTAAAGTAATGGCGAAAACAAAAGGACAATTCCAATAGAGGCAATGATTTAGGATTTTGGGATAAGGCAGGGCGACATATTAAAGCAAGGGAATGAACGACTTTGACGAGGCTTTGTAATTGCTGCTCCGCTGCATCGATTGTATCCCCTGAAACCCATTCTTGGAATGGAAAACCCCCACCTTCCCAAACATCTTTCATGCCCCTCCACCCCTTACTTGTCAGACTACTTTAATGCATTTTGTTAGAACGGAAGTGTGCCGTGGCGGGTCTCCAAGCAGCCTTGTGTTTGTCCATAAATTGTCATGTAGCTGATGGCTGCGGCATGGCGGCTAAAAGCGAGACATTGTAGCGCCACGGTTATGCAGCGCTGACCCTCAGAGCTCCGACCGCCACCGTTAATGGACTTGGCCCGTCTCTCTTTTTTCACCGTTGGTCAAAATCTAGTTAGCCTAACCTTGGAAAGGCCACACAGATGGCAGGGTAAAAATATCTTCGCTCAGTGTTACTGGACAGCAACGGAGGGAAGTTGGAGCATGATTTGATTTCGAAAATAAACAGAAGCAACATACTCAATTTGAGTGAAAGCAACATTAAGATTGGAATGGTTTGGGATCACTCTCATAAATTATATTTCGCCTCACTCCAGGATATTTGCAGTACATGCTCAGAATAAAAATATTTTAGACAAAAAAATGGCTTATCACTTAAGTTTGCTAGATGAGTGTAATTTATAAGATGTCCCGAATATAATGCACACTCCCCAAATCAACCTTAAAAAGCATTTTTTTCCTCTCGGTACTTGTGTATACTGTAATATGTTCCCTAGATTTGCTGGTATCCTTCATAATTTGAATGAATGATACGAATGAATAAAGATTCAAAACATAACAATAATGTGTAAATCATTTTGAATCAAGGTTCAAAATTATGCTTCTCCCCACTTTACCCATTGCTATGATTAAGGTCTTTCAAAGAGCATTTTTAAATAATGCTTTCCAAAATCTTGTTCTTACATTGGACACTCAATTTCAGTAAGCTACTTCTTGTCTTTACTTTGCTCTTTACGATGTCTAACATTTTTGTTTGTAACCGCCTTTAAATGTGGTACTTTTAATTATGTGAAGCACTTTGAGTTACCTTTTTTATGTTGTGTAATTTTAAATGCTCCAAAAAATTCAAAGAAAAGGGTGCACCTAGTGGCCATAAAAGTAATTACACTTGATAAAGCTGACTTTCAATTTAATGTAAATTCCACACACTTTCACATTACTTAGCAAGACAAAACGACTGTTAAAGCATTAGGCGACGCTACAAAATGCCGATTGCTAATAACATGCCCTTTTGTGTGCTTAAGAAGTGCCTTGAATTCCTGGCTAATGACACTAACTGATCCACGACCATATGGACTATTATGAATGCAGGACACGAGTAGAGAATTGATCTGCATTGATGTAAGTGTGGCTTGAGATTCCAAAAAGTATCCATACTGTGTGTGTTTCGTCACTGTTTATCTTTCCTTAACGGACAGGCATTGACCGCTTTGTCATCCTTCATTATGACAATTTGATGTGTGTCAAGAAGCAAGAGGTACTTTTAACAATTCCTTTGGAGCAACATGTGGAGTAGGTTTTTGAAAACCAGTAGTACTTCTTTAGACAACACGTTCCCATGCACACTCTCCTAATAAAGATAATCTTGGGAGCTCTACTCCAGTAAGGTACAGGATTTAATGTTGACGGTCAAACGTGAAGGTCACATCTGTCCAATTTCCATGACCGCAGTAGCTCACGGACGCCTGGAGGGAATTTAATTACATCCGGCACAAATGTTGACCTTACTCAAGGAGAAACTGTTCCGAACTTTGAGATACCTGCTCACTGTAACCTTAGAAACGTCCACTGTACCGTGTCATAGCATTTGATACCAAGATGGTGGACGCATTTACTTTGCGGAGAGTAACCCAGAAGTTGTGTAACCACATTCAGAGCCAGTCATGTTTGAATTTACTTGAACTAATTACACACTGTCAGTTGGCCTTTTCGAGAAATATTTCCATCCATTGCGAACACCGTTGCCGACCTTGATCATCAAACACAAACTTGACGTCTTCGAGAAACTTTTGTACTTTGGCTGACAGATTGCAATGAGTTCATGTGAACATTTCAAGTGTGTGTGGTAGTGTGTATATGTGTATGCATGTGTGTGTGTTTGTTCATCTAATTAGTGTAGTTGGTAGACACTCGCGCATGCTAACGCACATTGTTGCCGTCCTTGCTTGCTCTCTCCAGATAAATGCTTGTCCTGATTAGTTTGCTTGTTAATCCCAATTGTGCTTTGTAATCAAGAAAGACCCCACATGCATGAATGTAGCGTGTGTGCGTGCGTGCATGTGAGTGTGTGTGCGAGTGCGTGCAGGCGCGCCTGCGCATATGCACTTGGTAAATATAGGACAGGGCTGATTATTTAATGGCTATTCATTAAATTACTCTTTGGGAGTATGCTGAGAGGTAGAGCACATTAAAACAAATAGTGTCTGTGTGCGCGCGAGTGTGCTTGTTTGTGTGCAATCCCCAACTATTAGCATGCTGCATTAAGTCTATGGATAATGGATGAGCACTGTTTGTCTGGACAAATAAGCCCAGTACGAAGACCACAGCACAGGAAACTGCCTGCCAAAGCAACTTTTTTGAGGCGGGGTTGTGCGTGCAATTCCTTTGTGTTCACTCATCTTGCAAATCATTCATGCAACAACACAGAAAAAAAAAAAAAAAAAAACGAGCGATGAAAAAAAAATATGTACGGAGACAGGCTTACCTCATAGTGTGCCGTGCGCTGGGACTCAGAGATGAGCTGGGCATTGCATATGTTGCAATAACTTTCTGTGAACAAGCTTCCGTCCACCATGCCTGCAGACTTCATCTTCATGGGAGACTGCACGCAAACACACCAGTCGCAAATAGAATCGTGAGGAATGTCAGCATGTGTTTAAGGTACAAAAGCATGCACATCGATTCGGTGATAGTTTCGGTTCAGAATGACAGATCTACCATCACACTTTGTCCTCCTGTGGATTCAAGTGAACAATGGCCTCAAGTGTCGCTGCATTTTATTGAACAAGGAACTTCTAAATCATCTTCCCGGCATTACGTGGATCATAAATTTATCGGCTACATTATAAATGAAGTTGGCGTAAAGATAAATTGCGTCATGTTTGTATTTACGAGAACAGTAATGGCTTGCTGATTGTCATCTTTCCAATTGAAAAAGGAACTCGCATTAAGTAAATCGTAATTCCTCACACAGTGGATGGGGGAGGTTCATTACTCAACGGCAGATCAGAGGGTGCGTCACTTCAAGGGAGTCCTTTATTTAATATATACAATAATATATAATAGTGCATTCAGGTTGAGTGAATTTGGAAGTTAAAAAAAAAAGATTCTGGAGAAATGCAGGCACCATGTTCTGTCGCACACCAAATATTGTGAAGAGGTCTCCACACATGAAGTCATGTGAGAGACTGTTTACGTGGTTCAGTTGGTGCTGCTGTTTTGGTTTGCAAGTCATTTAGATTGCAGTCTATTTTACGAGCTTCTGTAGCCGAGGAACGGACCGCCAAGGTCCCCGCCTTTGGCTGCCGCCCAGCTCACATTGCACCCGACCTCTTTGGCCCCTCCCAAAAGTGGTGAGCCCATGGGCAGAGGGACCCACGTTGCCTTTTCGGCATCGGTGTAGACCCTGCCACCAGGCGCTCGCCAGCGAGCCCCACCTCCAGGCTTGGCTCCAGAGAGGGTCTGCGGTGACCCGCGTCCGGGCAAGGGAAACTCAGATGAGGTGGCTCGGGCATCTGATTAGCCTCCTGGACGCCTCCATGGTGAGGTGTTCCGGGCATGTTCCACTGACAGGAGGCCCCGAGGACGACCCAGGGCACTCTGGTGAGACTATGTCTCCCAGTTGCAGGGTAGAAAATAGATGGAGGGATGGACCTATTTTCCTTTGTATATGTGCTATTTACCAAGGCAGAATAGCAAAGGGACAAGACACATTAATTAAGAAATATTTTTAAATGAACTCTGCATCTTAAAATAAATGACTTATGTACCATAATCTACTAAACTAACTTCATCATGTATTGCAATTTACAGAATATAGGACCAATTTGGGTGTGGTGTCAAGCAAGATGTCCTGCTTTGAACCTAAACAGTTCATCCACTGAGACCTGATAAGGCCAACAGTCAGTCATTGTGAATTCTTCACAACCCGAAATCGTCTCATTGCGTTCCTAGTGAGTGCCACGGTCGAAAAATGTTTTAATGATGTACTCAGAGCGCCCGTGTCGAGTTTTCTATTCTCTTCATTATGTGTGCCCTGCATTGCGGTGCTCTGACAAGGTTAGGCAGCGTAACGGGTCTTTCGGGAACGATGCAGGAACAGTAACTGCTAAAGTGGATTAGATTTTTGCCCCAAAGAAGATTGAGATGCAAGATGTTTGCAGGGGCCAAAATGGCCAGAAAAAACACGGATGCTTACGAGGTCACCTCAGTTGAGTGTGAAATAACACTTCCATTACCGTGAAAAGATTGAGAATCACAGCGGCCGTGATGGTAATCCACAAAATGGTGAGTCGTGACAGAAGTAAAAGTCGTTTATCTCACGTCGAGTGTGTAATCGCTTCCCACCAATGCACGACATCATCACCTCAGTGCACGCACCTAAATGCGCATGTGGAGGCTTTTAATGATGCCTCTGCGTCCTCCCCATGTGTTTAGTGCACCGTGGACCTTTCAATTAATTGCACAGACGCTGTCGGGACACTTCCATTATCTTGCTCAACCCACAAGACCTTCAAACGTCAACGTCAGATACGCAGGTGCTTTCCATCTTGAGCTGGGTGCAGAACATAAAATCAATTATTTTTGAAAAATTCTCGAGTCAATGTAATCCTCATCAGTGAAAGCCGATCCTTGCCGTCGTGCTGCACTCGCGTTCATTGATTCATCTCAAAACCTTGTTTCAAGTCATCCATTTGTCTCGCAGATAGCCAGTCAGACTTCGAAAGTGCTTTGTTATACGAATACACAATATTGGAAACCGATTTTTTTGAGATCCTGTACATGTCCGATCATCACTAAGCAGTGCTGTGACTTATGGAGTAAATAAACAAATGAAACTCGTCAGGGCAGAACCTTCATCCTACCCGACACACTTCTCAACAACTGACTTGAGATCAGCCACACGTCCAATTGTTAAACCTCTGCCCAATTAAAAGATGGAGTGACAGCTGCGGGAATAGACTTATCTGCTTAATATCTCCACAATTTGCTGATATCACAAGTGGGACGTGAATGGCAGCCTAATTAATAGAGGCGATCTGTTGGTGGGATTTGCGCAAATGCATGACCAACAAAGCGTGAAGATGGAGAGGCAGATAGCGGAGGAATTAATGAAAGTGGGAAAGAGATGGGAGGTGGCGATGAGAGAGGAGATGTTCATATTGTAGTGGGCTGCTCATGGTAGATTCATGGTTAGAATTTAAAGGCACTCAATTCCCAGAGGAACATCAATTTTTTTTTTTTTTTGGGTGACATTGTTGTCAATTTTGTAAGCGGCATTATTTTTTTTTTTTGGTGACATTATTGTCAATTTGGTAAGCGGCATGAACCACAAACTGTCCGTTTTGTCTCCTTCGCATAAGCGGGGTGTTTAGTCAGATCAAGTCAAGAGTAAAGCTTCAATCTCATCTTTTGGATTCTTCAGCGGAATCATTTGCATTTAACGAGGGCTGCACAGACTGCGGACTGAGCAAACCCATTTTCTCAGTCGGGCCCTGATGCAGCGTTCAACTTGAGCAGAAAATGACTTTTCATACTTTTGCTGTCTTTCTTTGAAGTACGAGTAGCTGACACTCAGTTGGAAATGGGTGTCAACTCTGGGGGAAATAAAAATAGATGTGAACTTCTCTGAAGTCGAACATCCTTTGATTGCACACTTCTTGAATTGGAATTGAATCAAAAAAAAAAAATTCTGAGAGTTTAAGACCCCAACAAATCTCATGAGACTTCAACTCTGTCCATGGTTACGTTGCCGGGAGCTCCCAG
>NW_017805071.1:1082581-1101501 GCF_001891065.2 Hippocampus comes | reverse complement strand
AGACAGGCTTACCTCATAGTGTGCCGTGCGCTGGGACTCAGAGATGAGCTGGGCATTGCATATGTTGCAATAACTTTCTGTGAACAAGCTTCCGTCCACCATGCCTGCAGACTTCATCTTCATGGGAGACTGCACGCAAACACACCAGTCGCAAATAGAATCGTGAGGAATGTCAGCATGTGTTTAAGGTACAAAAGCATGCACATCGATTCGGTGATAGTTTCGGTTCAGAATGACAGATCTACCATCACACTTTGTCCTCCTGTGGATTCAAGTGAACAATGGCCTCAAGTGTCGCTGCATTTTATTGAACAAGGAACTTCTAAATCATCTTCCCGGCATTACGTGGATCATAAATTTATCGGCTACATTATAAATGAAGTTGGCGTAAAGATAAATTGCGTCATGTTTGTATTTACGAGAACAGTAATGGCTTGCTGATTGTCATCTTTCCAATTGAAAAAGGAACTCGCATTAAGTAAATCGTAATTCCTCACACAGTGGATGGGGGAGGTTCATTACTCAACGGCAGATCAGAGGGTGCGTCACTTCAAGGGAGTCCTTTATTTAATATATACAATAATATATAATAGTGCATTCAGGTTGAGTGAATTTGGAAGTTAAAAAAAAAAGATTCTGGAGAAATGCAGGCACCATGTTCTGTCGCACACCAAATATTGTGAAGAGGTCTCCACACATGAAGTCATGTGAGAGACTGTTTACGTGGTTCAGTTGGTGCTGCTGTTTTGGTTTGCAAGTCATTTAGATTGCAGTCTATTTTACGAGCTTCTGTAGCCGAGGAACGGACCGCCAAGGTCCCCGCCTTTGGCTGCCGCCCAGCTCACATTGCACCCGACCTCTTTGGCCCCTCCCAAAAGTGGTGAGCCCATGGGCAGAGGGACCCACGTTGCCTTTTCGGCATCGGTGTAGACCCTGCCACCAGGCGCTCGCCAGCGAGCCCCACCTCCAGGCTTGGCTCCAGAGAGGGTCTGCGGTGACCCGCGTCCGGGCAAGGGAAACTCAGATGAGGTGGCTCGGGCATCTGATTAGCCTCCTGGACGCCTCCATGGTGAGGTGTTCCGGGCATGTTCCACTGACAGGAGGCCCCGAGGACGACCCAGGGCACTCTGGTGAGACTATGTCTCCCAGTTGCAGGGTAGAAAATAGATGGAGGGATGGACCTATTTTCCTTTGTATATGTGCTATTTACCAAGGCAGAATAGCAAAGGGACAAGACACATTAATTAAGAAATATTTTTAAATGAACTCTGCATCTTAAAATAAATGACTTATGTACCATAATCTACTAAACTAACTTCATCATGTATTACAATTTACAGAATATAGGACCAATTTGGGTGTGGTGTCAAGCAAGATGTCCTGCTTTGAACCTAAACAGTTCATCCACTGAGACCTGATAAGGCCAACAGTCAGTCATTGTGAATTCTTCACAACCCGAAATCGTCTCATTGCGTTCCTAGTGAGTGCCACGGTCGAAAAATGTTTTAATGATGTACTCAGAGCGCCCGTGTCGAGTTTTCTATTCTCTTCATTATGTGTGCCCTGCATTGCGGTGCTCTGACAAGGTTAGGCAGCGTAACGGGTCTTTCGGGAACGATGCAGGAACAGTAACTGCTAAAGTGGATTAGATTTTTGCCCCAAAGAAGATTGAGATGCAAGATGTTTGCAGGGGCCAAAATGGCCAGAAAAAACACGGATGCTTACGAGGTCACCTCAGTTGAGTGTGAAATAACACTTCCATTACCGTGAAAAGATTGAGAATCACAGCGGCCGTGATGGTAATCCACAAAATGGTGAGTCGTGACAGAAGTAAAAGTCGTTTATCTCACGTCGAGTGTGTAATCGCTTCCCACCAATGCACGACATCATCACCTCAGTGCACGCACCTAAATGCGCATGTGGAGGCTTTTAATGATGCCTCTGCGTCCTCCCCATGTGTTTAGTGCACCGTGGACCTTTCAATTAATTGCACAGACGCTGTCGGGACACTTCCATTATCTTGCTCAACCCACAAGACCTTCAAACGTCAACGTCAGATACGCAGGTGCTTTCCATCTTGAGCTGGGTGCAGAACATAAAATCAATTATTTTTGAAAAATTCTCGAGTCAATGTAATCCTCATCAGTGAAAGCCGATCCTTGCCGTCGTGCTGCACTCGCGTTCATTGATTCATCTCAAAACCTTGTTTCAAGTCATCCATTTGTCTCGCAGATAGCCAGTCAGACTTCGAAAGTGCTTTGTTATACGAATACACAATATTGGAAACCGATTTTTTTGAGATCCTGTACATGTCCGATCATCACTAAGCAGTGCTGTGACTTATGGAGTAAATAAACAAATGAAACTCGTCAGGGCAGAACCTTCATCCTACCCGACACACTTCTCAACAACTGACTTGAGATCAGCCACACGTCCAATTGTTAAACCTCTGCCCAATTAAAAGATGGAGTGACAGCTGCGGGAATAGACTTATCTGCTTAATATCTCCACAATTTGCTGATATCACAAGTGGGACGTGAATGGCAGCCTAATTAATAGGGGAGAACTGTTGGTGGGATTTGCGCAAATGCATGACCAACAAAGCGTGAAGATGGAGAGGCAGATAGCGGAGGAATTAATGAAAGTGGGAAAGAGATGGGAGGTGGCGATGAGAGAGGAGATGTTCATATTGTAGTGGGCTGCGTGTGGTAGATTCATGGTTAGAATTTAAAGGCACTCAATTCCCAGAGGAACATCAATTTTTTTTTTTTTTGGTGACATTATTGTCAATTTGGTAAGCGGCATGAACCACAAACTGTCCGTTTTGTCTCCTTCGCATAAGCGGGGTGTTTAGTCAGATCAAGTCAAGAGTAAAGCTTCAATCTCATCTTTTGGATTCTTCAGCGGAATCATTTGCATTTAACGAGGGCTGCACAGACTGCGGACTGAGCAAACCCATTTTCTCAGTCGGGCCCTGATGCAGCGTTCAACTTGAGCAGAAAATGACTTTTCATACTTTTGCTGTCTTTCTTTGAAGTACGAGTAGCTGACGCTCAGTTGGAAATGGGTGTCAACTCTGGGGGAAGTAAAAATAGATGTGAACTTCTCTGAAGTCGAACACCCTTTGATTGCACACTTCTTGAATTGGCATTTAATCTGAAAAAAATTCTGAGAGTTAAAGACCCCAACAAATCTCATGAGACTTCAACTCTGTCCATGGTTACGTTGCCGGGAGCTCCCAGTTATTAGTTCCGCCCAGTCTCTCTCCGTTCTTGTTCGCTTCTTCATAATAATCCTTTTCCTTTTGTTTGAGGGTCAGGTTTCACTGGACATAAATAATATAGTAGCAACATTATTTGATATGCAAGACAAAAAAATGTCTCCCATAGCTGAGTAAATGAACCAGGCCCCCAGTGGAGGACGGTATTTACGTTAGAAGTTGAAACTGAGAATACATGAGTTTAATTAAGGACAAGAGATGGACATGATAAACCATCGTTAAAAAAAAATAGCCCTAAACTCTAATTAGACACAGCACTGAGGAAAAAAAATAAAATAAAAAGCGGATTAGCATGCTAGCCAGATTGAGGCGCCTGAAGACAGTCAACCTTAAGCGGATTCTCTTTTTAAGACCACATCAAGTATTTAACATGAATGTGAACTCTGAGCCTCTCGACTGAAATCACAGTGCCTCTGGCCCATTATTCATTAAAAAGCTGTCACCGCATTCGGAGGTGGCTTTTATATCTTTCTAATAACCGCTCAGGTAGTTTTTCCACCATCCTGAGCTTGGAATATCCATTTTGATTTCTAACATTCCTTGTACCCTGATAGCTCTGTTCAAAGTGACTACCTCGTGTTCAGCGAGATATCTAAATTTTTTAACGCAAGAGGAGGCAGGATTAGCATAAATGCTGCATCGTCCAAGTTCAGTTAGAATGTCGGTCAAAGAACAATGAGCGTGAAGCTGACGAGTAGGGGTGGGGAACATTTCCTATTAGGGGCCGTTTAAGTTTTTAGCCCTTTCAGGGACAGAGGTTACTACAGGGTGCATGAAAGTTCTAATAGTCCTCAAGGGGCCAGACTAATCCTTACCCTAAACCGACTAATCCCAACCTTAACCATGAACCTAAACTGTTCACCCCATACCTCAGAACCAAAACTGTGACACTGAATGCTCACAGTAACAGTCAGTCTCAACCAAACACCTACCAGTACCTACCCATTACCCTAAAATCTAAATCCCAACCCTAATCCTCATATTTTTGTAGGTGTTGCCCTGGGGTTTTATTTCTTGACAGAATTTCATGGCAGGACGGCTCTGCAGAAGGTACACAGCAGGTGATTGCGGTACTTTCTGCCAAGTCCATCAAAGAAAAAGCTGCTGTGAACTTCACTGCAACACCTTGTCGTCTTTCTTTCAGTGTTTTCTGGAGTGGCTATTTTGTTTGATCTAAAGCAGTGGTGTTAAACATACGGCCCGCGGGCCGGAACCGGTCCCCAGGGAGGTTCCATCAGGCCCGCAGGATAATTTAAAAGTGAAAAAATACATAAAAGACACGGACTGAATATTTTTAAGAAGCTGCAATTCATGGATCATCCGCTAGGGTGAACACTGTTTTGATCAAAGTAGAAGACAACATTGTTTGATGAGAGAAGAAGACAACAGCAATCTCAGTCTGTCACTGAGACAGACCCAACACAGCAGTAAAAGCCAGCAATCATATTGCTAGCGAAATAGCATTAGGATCAAAGCCGTATTCCGACGGTGACTTTGTTAAACGATGCATGATGAAGGCGGCTGAACTTGTATGTCCCGAGAAGCGACAAGCTTTTGCCAACAAAGGAAATGCATGATATTTTGGTTATTTATAGCGGAGTATGGTATAATTTTAATGGTCCAGCCCACTTGACATCTACCGAGGCCGTATGTGCCCCACAATGTGAAATGAGTTTGACACCCCTGATCTAAAGAGATTTTTTTTAATTTTATTTTTTTAAATTGAAATGTCAAATTATGCAGCCGTTATCTGAAATGTTGACCTTAGCCTGTGAGCCAATGACCTGTTTAATGACTCACGAGACCAACAAGCCCGATAACGTGAAAGCTCATACATTGCGAAAGCACTCGGCAGTCCCACTTTGAAGGCTGACATCACAAGCAGCTCAGTTTCTTGCTACCCCTCGAAATGCGTGTGCACCGAGATGAACACGCCTCGCTTTTGCTCAGAAGCAATCAAAGGTTCCAGGCTGCGTGTGGTAATAAAAAAAAAAAAAGAAAGTCTTCAAAGGAATCCAAAAACTAATTCATCGCATTTGCACTGCAGCGAGTCCCTTTGTGCTAAATACGGCAAACGAATGCAAATACAGCCGGGTGTAAACAGAAAAACGAGGCTACAATGTCGAAGCCAAAATAGCTGACGCCGATACAATATTAGCATTCATGTGCATTTTCCAACCCTCTTTTGATGAAGAAAATGCTTTAACCAAGAGGTATTTTGACATTGTTTTCATTGTTGTTGTTTTTAAGGCAGTCAAGGTTATCTCAACTCACACTGAGCTTGTGAGTAAAAATTGAATTTTTTTTTTTTTTTTTAAAGATTTTATTATTTGTTTTCAAATGTTTAAATGGCCTCTCTCCACCTTCCCTCTCTGAGCTCCTCCGCCCCTACAGACCTGCCCGGTGCCACAGGTCTGCGGACCGGACATTATTAGATGTACCAAGAACTAAGCGGAGGGTCAGAGGGGATCGAGCTTTTTCCGTTGCTGGTCCCTCTCTCTGGAATGACCTCCCACTGAACATTCAGCAAGCCCCCTCGCTACCCATCTTTAAAACTCATCTCACAACTCATTTGTATTCTTTGGCTTTTGACTCAACATGACTCAGACTTGATTTTAGTTTGACTGTTTTTGTGCTTTCTACTGTCTTTGTTCTTAATGTATTGTTTTATTGTTGTGTATATGATATTTGCTCCATGCACAGCACTTTGGATACAGCGGTTGTTGTTTTAAAGTGCTCTATAAATACAGTGGAGTTAAGTTGAGTTGAGAATTTCCTACACTGATGGTGTGTTGACAATTTTATTTCGTCAAGTGGCTGCGCGAAGCAAAAAGTAGAATATAGTCTGCTTCAAAAAAATGTATCTGGACCCAGATGATTTTATTGTGTGCAACCACCTGATAACCTAAAATTCAGTAAATTCAGCACACCATTTCTTCAGTGTAAAATCGGCGCATTTCCTGGGAAATGGCAGATAACTGCCCTAGTGTGAAAACCTTTACTGGTCACTGTCGTTACAAACTGCATGCAGTGGTTGCACATTCAGTCTGCCTGCGTGTGCACCTCCTCCCTCCGCTTGCCCTTCCCGCGGTGCCGGCATGGCCTCGAGTGCAGTGATTATTCATGAGGGACAGTGCAGGCTCGACTTATCTACTCTCGAGAAAGAAGAGCCACTGGATTGTGCGTTTTACTACTACGGCGGTGGATTACAGCGATTCTCGAATTGAAGCACTCTTCCCACCGATTGATAGCTTCTCAAATTATTCATCATATGTGCGATGCGGATGCGTGTCTGCTGATTTGCATTTAAAGAGTTTGTTCGTCTTCACAATCTGGAAAGAGAAAAAAAAACGTTCTATTCTCGCCGAACTGCGGAGGAATTAATTTTAAACAGCCCTTCGTTTCCTTGAACGTGAATCCATCAATGAGCAACGAAGATTACGGAGAATCACCTCCTCGCAATCAGTGCGGGCAAAAGGGATTTTTCCAACAACCACTTGGTCCGGTGATGTAAAATTCCAAGATTCTCTATGTGAGGTAATATCGAGCTCTCGTGACCCATCTGCGACGCAATCAAATAAATGCCTTCATTCTGGGGTTCATCTTTTCGATTATCCGCAGCTTTACTACCGCACGCCTGCTTGAGCTAAGACGATCCATGACCACAATACAATCGCACCTGAGAAATAAAGAAACAACAAACAATACCATTTGAACAATGGTTGTATGCATGTTCGTCAGGGGGCGCTGCACTGAAATAATACACTGAAAACGGTCATTACAGAGAACCAGCCTCACTTCCTTGTCTGCTGCCGACTAAATTTCCGCGTTAACAACCCCTATAAAATGCATTCCTGAAAAAGAAAACTTTTACCGTGGCCAAAACAAACATATCAAGTTGATTGTGACTTGACTAATTTCATGTCTAAACTACCCAAACAAAATCGACAATGTGACAAATGCAATATTTCTGTATTTATCGCGTGACACTCTGAGTTAAAGAGTGATGTGAAGATACTTTCTTGACGCCCCATGTCCTGAAATTGAGTGGCGACCAATCCAGGATACACCGCGCCTTACGCTCAAAATCAGCCTGGATAGACTCCAGTTCACCGTGACCCTATTGAGGACGAGTACTGTGGAAAGCTGTTTGATTTATTGATTCTGAAAGAAATGTCATATTCTTTCTAGGGAACTAAATTACTCACAATGCGCCTTATAATTGTAAGGTTTCATTATCCGATCAAATTGCAATGGCTGAACCGATTATTTACAGTTTAAAGGCAACTAGAAACTCTGAGAGGAGGCATAACACTCACTAGCAGTTTTTGGCTATTCACGCGTGGCAGGGCTCAACGTCTTTCAACTATACCGTATGCTGTCTCATTCAGTTAAATGTGTAAGGAAATCCAAAATGACAGCTATGAGAAGCTGAGCTTCATCCACGCTATGGGTGCATATGAAAATTGATTCCCCCCCCCCCCCAAAAAAATTAATTGCTGTCTTGATCAACCGGTACATACTACTTAACGATCCAATTCCTAATGGCTTCTCTTATTGATTCTTATCGGGTGAGTAAATCATACAAATGGGTTGGTTTGCGTTACTGTTTATATCCAGCACATCCGGTATGCACTCATGAGCTGTAATGTATCCTAAGGAGGGGAAACAGATAAGCAGGACACTTGTTAAAAGTATGTCAAGAGACCAAAATGCTTCATTTTAGTTTTGGATTACCTTCAATATACCAGAGTGCCTTATAAAATGAACAGAGCAGTCAAAGGAGAGCTTCTCACTCTTTTTGGAAGTTTACCAATGTATGCTACTTTGGCGACTATCATTTCGGACTACGTTTTACATTCAAATTGATCCGAAATCAAACTCAGACATACAGTGTATTACTCAGCATTGTTCATATGCTGTATCTACACTGGCCCAGAGAGGTAAACATTCTGAAAATATGACAAATAATTAATTGCAGTGCCATTTTAAGCGGTTGTATTCACAGTCCTTTTGATCAGTTTCCCCAAATCATCTTCTGGGCTTAGAATAAACCTTGCTAGTTGAGTCATTCGTCCCGAAGAGTCCAAAAGAACATCTTTTTCCCATTTGTAAAAGCTTGTACAGAGAATCCCAGCTGGTTGAAGTCGCTTGGAGAAAATGTCTTTTCATCACCTCCATTTGTACAGTCTCACCTCACAATCCTTGACCAAAAAAAAAAACAACAAAAAAAAAACAACTTCCTGCTGGTGAGGTGTTGAGGTTCCTCTCTCAGGGGGTCGTGAGTGGTAGAAATGGCAGATTGTCTGCTTGGGGCCACAATATGGACTCATTAATGGGTGAATCAGAACTATTCTCATGGGGGTGAGGGGGGGGGGTGGGGCTTTTCCTGTTAAACCGAGCCAATCTCTGCCTCCCAGTGTGTTTGGTAACAGACTCTTAGGCACGCTGACTTAATGGGGGGTCGACAACATGGAGCTCTTATGTTGCTGCAACATATGGGGGTGGATATACTGGATGGCAACCAAACTGCTGGGGTCTCCATATTCTATTAGCGGCTGATTGCTCCTGTTTTATAGTGTTGGGTGGAACTTTCCAACAAACTCTTTCGGAGCTGTGGGGCATAACTTAAAAAGCATTTGTCGTTTTTGCACCCATATTCAGGATCACATCTGCATGGGATGTGAGACTCCAGAGGCGCAAACAGCACGAAAGTGATTAAAAAAAAAAAGAGCAATTATTATTATTATTTTTTTTTTTAAGGCTGTAGAACAGAAATGCAAGCTGTAAAGTTGTTTGGCATTCCGAACAATCCCTGTGAAACACCACCACATATTTATTTTGATAGTCAGCGAGGCAAGTCATAATTCAACATTCATATATAATCCCCAAAACCTATACAAGAGTCATTTGTGAGCAATCTTTTCAAAGTTACTGGAGAAAAAAGGTTTCCTTTGAGGCCTCAGTCAAATCATAAAACACCGGATTGGTTAAAAATGAATAAACGTTGGAAACATTTAAAGTCAGGCCAATGACATGTTGTAATACTTCTCTCTCGCTATCCCCTCAAGCCTCAATTATTGCATCACCCAATTAGGAAACAGAAACAAGCTCTTTGTGAGGTGACACAAAGGGCTTGAGCGCTGCAAAGCGGACTCAGTATAATTTATTTGACGGCCTCCCACTTCCTTCAAGTGTGGTGTTTCAGCTTGAAAGTCGCACCAGATAAGTGGATATAAATAGAATCTGTAACCATACGACTGACAGATCATGAAACGCTATGTTCCCGAGACACACCCACATTTGTCCTTGTAGGATCAACTGTCAATGCACATGGGTGTAAATATATGTTGGTGTACCTGCAGGGCTTTTGAAAGTGTGAAACTCTCACGTTGGAAATGTGTCCTGTTATGAAAACGCACACTGGCATGGTCTTACGGCCGTGCAGCAAGTGCAAGCCTGAATAGATGAAACACGGCATAAATCTGCGCAAAACAGCGTCTATCATCCAGTATGTAAACGTGAGGAAACACGTTAATATTATAACAGTTACTTGCCTCGAACTGCACTGCAATATTCAGCGAAACAAACCCTTCCAGAAGCGTTTCTACAAATATTTAAAAAAAAAAAAAAAAAAGTCAAAATAACTTCTTGGTACTCCCTGTAGTTGAGTAAAAAAAAGTACACTGAAAAAATACAGTCTATGTTTTTGAATGCATCCAATGAGGACTCTTCTTTGCAATCACACAAAGGAACTGAGGACCTTGTCAAATATGTGCTCGTTAAAAGATAAAATGTAAAAACTGTTCAAGCCCTGATGCCTGGCAATTTCGGCCTGGAGTGGACCAGCCGTTCGGGAATCTGCTGAAATTCCCAAAGGCCACCAGAAGGCTTAATCAAATGCAGTGCAGTAAGTTTGAAAATCATCAGTCCATTCATTTCAGAAATTCAATTGAAAGAGTAAAACTACAGTATTGTTTGGATTCACTGAATGTGTACTTGAACAGCGACTCACAACTAATTTTGATATTAAAAATCATTCTCAAAATTTCATTCTCAGCGTTCCAATTGCAGCTCCGACCTTCTTGTGTGGAGTTTGCATGTTCTCCCCGGGCCTGCGTGGATTTTCTCCGGGTACTCCGGTTTCCTCCCACATTCCAAAAAACACGCATGGCAGGCTAATTGAAGACTCAAAATTGTCCTGAGGTGTGAGTGTGAGTGCGGATGCTTGTTCGTCTCTGTGTGTCCTGCAATTGGCTGGTTCAGGGTGTCCCCCGCCTACTGCCTGAAGATGGCTGGGATAGGCTCCAGCACCTCACATGACCCTTGTGAGGATAAAGCGGATCAGAAAATGGATGGATGGATGGATGGATATTTCATTCTCTCTTATTTAATGTCTTAAAATGGTTAATTGGAGGGTTTTGTTGACCGTAAACCTGAACCATTAAAACTGTAACTGTCTGAAGTGAATCTGTTTAGTATTTGAGTTTCATTATTTTTGTTTAACTGAAACTACTGAAATAATTAGTCGTCATCCATATGATATATCATAATTATAGGCATACTTGACATGGAATTTGTTGCGTTTGTATTCCACATTCATCCACCTATTCTGTACATACTTGATAGAAATTTCATACTCTGTCGTGTTCATGCAAATTCGGATCCGACACACTCAGCGAGCAATGTGCTATTGATATGTATGAGCTTCAAGAGCACGCTGAGACCAGAGCATCACACTGGCGCTGTGGGGTGTATTAAATAGGGCATGACCTTGCAGCACCTAGCATCTATAAATAGCCAAGAGTGTGTTTGATGTCTGCTCTTCGAGACACGCCATCGTTCGCCTCATAAATTAATTCAATACAAATCTCTGCATGTGGCTTCTTATCTTTTGCTGCTATAAATGATTTTGAAGTATTTTGTTGAAAGATCTCGCCAGTTATGGGAAAGGGATTCCAACGTACACACGTGGACAAAATTGTTGGCTCGGTTATGTCCTGAGGCTGTTTTGCGAAATCCTGCACAGACTGATTTGCTTCAATAGTGAACACAAATTTTTTTTTTTGTAATTATCATGATGACCGAGGGCTCTCATCATCTCACCGGTAAATGTACGTTGCGGCCGGCCGCGAGGTTCTACTTACAAAAGCCAAGTCCAGGTTGTGGAAAGAGTAGTTGATGTAAAGACAGCAAAAAAACATTTTATCTTGTAGAAGGAACAGGTTCTTCCACTACAGTATTTGCTTTTTTCTGTGTCACAATGTTTAACATGGGTTGTTAATGAAACTTAGGAGAGTATTTATTGCATGGACATATGCACCTCATTTTTTTTTTCAAAATCAAGTCATCCATTTATTTTTAACAGTTGTAATGTATTATATCCTAATTTACATTCGGGTGTTTTGGGATCATAATTTATGGCAAATTTGCAGTGTAAATTATTAATGAAGGCAATTATTTTATATATATTTTAGGTGAGGGGGTCAGGATTTTTTGTTTATTTTTTATTTTATTTTTTTGCTATTGTTAAAAATTACTCTACGATCAATCCAAAAATCTTAAAGGTTTTGTGACTAACACAAATTATTTCACTTTCACCGAACGTTACCCGAGATTGACAAGCTTGGTGCTTAAAAATTACTCTACGATCAATCCAAAAATCTTAACGGTTTTGTGACAAACACAAATTATTTCTACTTTCACCGAATGTTACCCGAGATTGACAAGCTTGGTGTTGGACCTTTGAGGTTCAGCTGTAAAACAGACACTTGCGCTAAGGTAGAAACTTATCTTGCTTCTCCTGAGACAAATTACATCTTGCACGTGTCTGACATTTTTTGGAGCGTTTCCCGCCGTCTTCTGGGCGTCACTTCGTCGTGCTGCGAGCTGTGACCAAAATGTCAAAGTGTCATCCCTCCCGGCTGTGTCAGGGTTGTTCCGCCGTGACATTTTAAAGTAGCATGTCACTCACAGGGCTGGGAAAAATTGGATAATCTATTTTGATATTTCGATGCTTCATTCCCTAATGCAGCCACAATATCCCCCTCACTCTTCCTGGCCACCTGGCAGACAGCCAGTTTCCGAGCACGGTGATGCTGGTAAAGAAAATTGATTTCTAAAGAGCTCTGTCGAATCGGCCCCGGATATGAAATATGCAAGCATTTATTAGTACAACACTGTTATTAACATAACTTGACAAGCGCATCCAGATATATATTAAAGATGCGACTGGTTCCCGCTGAGCGATACATGAATGATATGCTAACATTTGAGTAAATGAATCATTACCAGTGTAACGCAATTATGATTATATCTGCATTGTGTGAGAGAGGGACGCAGGTCCCTCGCAATATCTCCAGCGTGTGTACGCAACCGCGGCAGGCAGGCAGCTCCGTACTACTTATTAGGCCGCTATTAATGAACATAGACTGAGAAAGGTCAAATGGGCCACATGCTGATGCGCACGCACGCAAACTCACACAAAAGCGCTGATCCAGATACACTCGTGCAAAGGCTGGCATGCACACAGTTAGCAGAAAGGTCACAGCATATGCTTCCTGTGTGTGTGTGTGTGTGTGTGTGTGTGTGTGTGTGTGTGTGTGTGTGTGTGTGTGTGTGTGTGTGTGTGTATGTGTGTGTGTGTGTGTGTGTGTGTGTGTGTGTGTGAGAGAGAGAGAGCGAGAGAAAGATATTTGAAGATGATGTGGTGCCTGTTGCTATGGAGCGATATGACTCGCAAAGATTCAAAAACACACACCCCTACACCACACATCACATTCTAAAGTAAACAATCAATTAATGCCAGGACTAAAACATTAAATATCACCTTTTTTTTTTTTTTTTTACTGTTTCAGAACCTCATTCATGGCTTTCATATTGATTGTGCTCACTTTAGCGTATGTATCATGAGTAGTACACTGACAAAAATAGTGTGTGGGTGTGTCATTTTATTTCGTCAGATGTTTGCACACAATAAAATTATCAGGACACAAACGCATTTTTTTAGACTAGACATTTACTGGGTGGCTGGTGGTCCACTGTGTAGCGCGTCGACCTTACAATGCAGAGGTTGTAGGTTCGATCCCAGCTCCCGCCTCCCTGTGTGGAGTTTGCATGTTCTCCCCCGGGCCTGTGTGGGTTTTCTCTGGGTACTCCGGTTTCCTCCCACATTCCAAAAACATGCATGGCAGGCTCATGGAACACTCTAAATTGTCCCAAGGTGTGAGTGTGAGCGCGGATGGTTGTTCGTCTCTGTGTGTCCTGCGATTGGCTGGCAAGCGGTTCAGGGTGTCCCCCGCCTACGCCTCAAAGGCAGCTGGGATACGCTCCAGTACCCCCCGCGACCCTTGTTAGGGTTAAGCGGCTCAGAAAATGGATGGATGGATGGATGAATATACATCTACTTTATACATCTACATTACATTTTCAGTGTAATAATAGTTGTAATTACGGTTCTGACATGTTTTTTGTCTTGTGGGGAGGAAGTGCATGAATATATGGGGTGAGGTGTTTATTTTTACCACTGTACAAGTCATAGACTAATAGACATGGTGACCATTAGAAAAGGGGCCATTGTTGGAGGAAAACTGGAAAGGAACCATCAATTCTACACAATAGACTGAATTCTTAACGTTCAATACACGGCCATGTGCATTATCCTTCCCATCCCGAACGCTCAGACTGTTTGTCTTTTTGCATGTGTAGTTAAATGTTTTATTTCAGTTTCCGGAAAGAACGCTAGCACTTTTCAAGAGCACGACGTCACCGCTCATCCCTTCAGGGTTGAGTAAATTATGCCAGTTGGTTAATCAGATTCTCCCTCACTTGCACTTCACCACCTCGTGAGAGATAGACAGTGGCGCAGTGAAATGGGCCACTTCAGAGGTCTTCTGCATCGTGCACATGCTAATAAACTGATTTTATTTATTTGATACAGGGATTCTTTTTAAATGTTCCCGTACAACTTGTCTTATCGCGTGTCGCTATCGCGTTCTGCCTCCGAAAATACAAACACGGACTGACTTCAAGATGGTTCATCTACTCTGTAGCAGGACACGGACAAAAAGAACACGGAAGTTTATTTTCATAACGTCACGAATGCCACCAATTCCTCCTCATGAGTTCTAATGATTAATAAGTTTGCTTTACATATTAATATTGTCCTTTGCAACAAGTTACGCATTGACCGTACCTTGCAAGCTTTAATCTGGCGTCCTATTTTGTCCAAAGTTGTTTTTTTTTTCCTTGACGGTGTCACTATGCGTTATACGTTGTGGCGTCCTATTTTGTCCAAAGTTGTTTTTTTTTTCCTTGACGGTGTCACTATGCATTATACGTAATATATTTTGAATTGAAAACAAACTAACTCATATGGAGAGACAACTCAGGCAGACCGGATGGTGCAAAAATACTGTAGGTACACGTAACATTGTGGAGCGATCACATGTCAGTCTTCCCAAACTATAATTGGCCTTTAATTAAGAACATACGGTGAGACTCAACCCAGAGAGACTGTTTACATGCTTCAGGTGTTGCTCTTTGCTGTGAAACGGAGTTCAAACGGGTTCAGCAGATGACCGTGAACGTAGCATCTGGCAACTGTGACTGCAGTTCCTATCTGTGTTCATTTTTAGCGCTGAATTTGTATTTTTCTTATTTCATTTTTTAATTAAAATCTATCCTATTCGGCCGCTTGGTATTGCATAATGTTGGATCTGTATGCCTTATCATGCCCAAACAGTTTTGCTCTGCAACCGGAGAGTTGACTCTTCTGCCTCTGTTTCAGTTTGTCTTGGCACGTACGTTCATTGGAAATGCAGTTTCGAGAGGGGGCAGACGGAGAAAAGGGGGGAACAGAGCCAAACGGAGCAAACCAGCAACAGCATCACAACCATATTAGACAACTATTCATCTATAGTTAATGACGAACCTGCACTTTTCTATTCTATCATAGATACTGTGACACCGCAACCTCGGTACGGTTCAGGTGTCATCGCTCACCAGCACCAATAACTGACAAGGCGAGATCAATAAAATAGATGTACAAACAAGAGCATGACTCCTTGGCTACATTTTGAAAAATTTAACTCCTACTTTAAGAGCAGAAGATTGAATTGCACTCAGGGAAATAAGTGTCCTTTTCTGAGAATTGATTTGATGACTGCTTGTGAAGACAGAAAACAACAAAACTGTTTAACCTCCCCTGGGCAATTCATTACAATGTATCTGATGAATCATATTTAGGGATTGTGTGTGAGTGTGTGTACTAATATTTGTGCTTGGGAAGCCCTTGTGACAGGCAGACAAGAGCGGTGAAAAGGCCATTAAAGTGCTATCACATTTCCACAGGCACGCAGTCGACCGGACGCTTGTCCCAAAGTGACGAGTTCTTGCCACGGCAGCAGTTTTAGTGAGACCGGAGCAGAAATAGCGAAACTACAAGTCTGAGTGTTCAAGTTCAAGGTTCTCTCTCGCTGCTCACTTTTGGTGGCAGGGACAAATGCAGTCAGCATGGCCAATTATCCGCTTCATTATAATTAACCAATTAAATGACTCTTTAATACGTTAATTTACCGCAGCACGAACTTGAAATGGAGGCTTCAATCAACGAATCTGACAACCTCACTGCAGACGAGTGCGTTAGGGCTGACGAAGCAGCCCCATAATCAGAACAATCAATTGCTTCACAATAGGCTCAAACAGCATGGTCAACCAATGAAGTCGACGTCATTCCAAACATTCATCTGCATGCAGTCGTGACAGAAAGCTGCAGTGATAAATGTGTGCTTCAGACTTTTTTTTTTTTTAATGTTGAACACATTTAAATAAAATAGCCCTGCAAGAAATCCATGGGAAGTGATTTCTTCATGGTGTACGTTAATGACCCCAAAAGTCCAAATATAATTAATGACAAAAAAGATGCTTTCAGCTATATTGCACTCATCCCCCTGCAAGAACTTCATGAAGAAATTCTTATTGAAATCAAAACCACATTAATTTCTTCGGGTTACATTTGCAGGAAGCAATCCAAAAGTCCTGAAATGTGCTTGGTTCTGCTCCTTCTTCCTTTACAAATATTCACAGTGTCCATCAAGACAGTATGCTTGCAAATATCCGCAAATTGTAAATGTGTCTTAAAATGACGATGCATTCAGACAAAAATACTGCTTGCAAGTCTTCCTTGAAAGCACCACTCACTTCAGGCCATCCTAAACCTTAATTTCCATCGTCACGCTAGTCCTCTTTCATGTTTCATCCGTGCAAATGGTGTCTGAAATGTGCGTCACTTGTGACTTAAACTTTATGATGCGCTCACAGACCCCTCCATAAGTTCCAGTAAAAAAATATATATATATATATCTTGTTTAAGGCACCGATACTTTCGCTTTATCGTTTAAAATGGTACAAGGAGCCAAAAAGTCATCTGTCGGTCATGCAAATACCAACATGGAACAACAGTCACAGAGATGTATAGAAATCAAGTGTTGCGTGTTGATATGGACCAATTTTTTTGTTCAATCATTGTTTATAATTATTATGAGAAATCATGACATGTTCAGTTCTTCATAAACTATACATGAATACGTTTTGCTTTTAGCTTACTTTATCCTACTTACATTGCGGATCATTTGCTCCCACGCGGGTTTGTTGTTATGATCATTTTTCCACACTCCTAGCAAGAAGTGCTAGCCAGGGAGAGGGAATATCCAAAATTGAGGATAATTTCAAACTTAATAAAATAAGGTAAATTGCAACTGCTTTTAATTTACACAACTTTATGTCTACGGTAAACTAAGCATTGCTGGCTAATTTAAGATAGCCTACCATTGCTAGTAGGAAATACCTTACAGGTGGTTCAGGTAAATGGGAAGACAGACTGGGGCTTCTGGGGCACTTTCAAACGCTTTATTTACCAAATGTTAACAAAATAGAGTCAACACAAACACATTCTGAGCCGACTGGCCTCAACTTAGGCCGTGACTTGACGCATTAGCCAGTTAACAGCCAGTCAACTGTACATCCTCATTCATTCACATGCACCTCACTCAACAGGCCAGGCCTGCCTTGTCAAGGTACATGCATTCCACATCACTGATATTACAGTGTTCAGAACAAAAAGCTTTACTGATTCATCCATGGTTTTAAAATGACCAAATAGCTCAAAATTTCAAATTTAAACTCAGTTTCTTTCCTCATCTGCCTGCCAGAAATATGCCTCAAACTTTAATTTGCACACATGAAACGCAGTGCTCCACCACGAACACCAAAATGCACCAAAATATTTCTTAATTCATTCACACTGCCAGAATATCAAAAACTATCGTTCACTCAACAGGCCAGGCCTGCCTTGTCAAGGTACACGCATTCCACATCACAGATATGACAGTGTTCAGAACAAAAGGCAGTAACGGATTAAGCCATGGGTTAATAATGACCAAATAGCTCAAACTTTCAAATTTAAACTCAGTTTCTTTCCTCATCTGCCTGCCAGAAATATGCCTCAAACTTTAATTTGCACACATGAAACGCAGTGCTCCACCATGAACACCAAATTGCACCAAAATATTCCTTAATTCATTCACACCGCCAGAATATCAAAAGCTATCAATTCTTCCTTCAACTTTGTTACTGTCACACCATTGCAACAACACTTTCTTTCATCCAATGCGTAAAATGACGGGAGTCAAAAAGTTAAGATTCTAGAGATACGCTCACAGTGTCACGTCTGCATCATGATGTGCCTTAAACTTCATGTTGTACACATTTCATACACATTTATCCATTCGTGAAAGGAAACGTACCAGCCTTTAATGCTTATTTGACCTGTCAATCGTGTCGACGGTCTCACTGTCATTGTGCAGCTGTACTTTTGCATCAAACTTTGTGTTGCACACATTTAAACACAATACCGCACTCCAACATACAGATAACAGGTACAAACTTTAGCATCACGAATCAGCCATTCATGCAACTATTGACTAAGTTGATGTCTCACCTTGCAGAGGGGACTGCTCTCTTCAATTTCGACAACCATCCGCCAGCCGAGTGTCTTCACCGCTGCACCTGCACCGTACAAATCCGTCAACCCGGATTAAACCGCGCCAAAATGCACTTTTATTCTCCCCTTGGCAGTCCCCCCGCTGCGTGGAGTACACGCGCAGGCTCGCGGAAAGTCCTCTCTTGTTGCGCGGTGGAGTGAAGCGTGTCCTCTAGCGGCTTCTCTCTGCCGTGTGCCGCGGAGGCAAGAAGCGCAGCGCCGTGGACATGATCCTCCGCTCGGACACGCGCACCGTCAACTGTGGTGGGGAGAGACTGGATGGAGCCTGGCTGGGAAGATATCCCAGCACCGGAGAAAGGGTGGGGGTGGGGGTTTCGGGGGGGCGAGGAAGAGTGGGAGGAGAGAGATGATGATGATGATGATGATGATGCGCGCAGCCTTCACTGGGATGAATGAAAAGACTGAGAGCACTCGACTAGCATGCACGATGCGCGCCCCGCGCTTGTGTCTGCGTTCACTTTGGATGCAGGAGGGAGATGCCACAGTGAGTGGGAGCACCAGGCGAACGAGTGGGTTAATACACCCACGCTGATATTAGACGGATTATATAAAATGATCACAAAGCGTGGACTGCGTGAC
>NW_017805071.1:1078888-1082532 GCF_001891065.2 Hippocampus comes | reverse complement strand
CCCCACCACCGCCTACCCCCCATGTCAACTTTACACGCTGTGACCACAGGTGGAAGTGTGTCATGACAGAGTTAACGGTCAAAATGGTAAACCCCACGACTGAATATTTGCCAGAAATACTGCCCAATGTTTACATTGTTGATAGTGTGGTAAAAGTGTAACTCATTCTTGGGGAAATGGGAGACAATGACACCCCAAGTGTGTTACATACCGTCTGTCCATTTGACTCCCCACATCTTTGGCAGTGGAAATGGCAGCAAAGAATTCAGTGTCCTTTTTTTTTTTATTTGGTGAGATGTCAGTTTTTAAGCCTTCATTGCATCATTTTGCGCACCTGTAGCCTGCCACATATTGCACACACTTGGGTCCATTTGCAGAGACCATAGTTCATGCATGTATTGTATATATGTATCTGCTGTAAATTGTTGGTAAGATTTTCTATCATAACCACAAAGAGCAAACAAACCAGTCTCAACCCAGACAGAAAATAGAGGACGCTTAAGTGGAGAGTATAAACTGACATCTTTAAGTCTTTTTTTTTTTTGAGGGGGGGGTTACTAGAACAACTGCGTGTTGCATCATCGCAAGCCTTTGGACAAAGAATTAATCCGAGATCCCAATAAGAACAATTGCTTGTAAGCAAAGGTGATTGGTGCTGACCTTGCTTCCTCTGAACGTGATGTTTATTCCTCTGAACGTGATGTTTAACCGAGGAGGGCTCGGCCAAGTGGTGTACTGAGTCAAAGCAAAAAAAGAAAATGCTTTCACGTCAGTACATAAAAGTCGGACTTGAACCTGTTGTTTTCCCGAGAAAATCCGCAACATTGGAATGGGTTTTGTGTGCTGCTTTTGGTTGGCAAAGCAATAGCAAAACCTTCAAGAGTATCACACTTTCCCCAAGGTGAAGCATACAATTGGGAGCATAATAGAGTGGGACTGTTTCGCTTCTTCGATCACCGGAAACTTTGTTTGGGAGGATGGGGCCGCAGTAAAATGGGATTCTTTCTGGTGCAGATTGATCCGGCTGGTTCTTTGAAGAAGACAGTGACCCCACACTTTTCGGAAGACAGCAAAATCAAGGTTATGAGTGGCCCTTTAGAATTCCAGATGGAGAATCTGAGGAAGGAGCTCAAGGTTAGCTTCCATGCGCGTGAGCCAAGCAATTTGGATTATATGGGGACGGTTTGACATAGAATAGGGCAAATATCCCAAAGGTTTTTGTTCTTTGCTTTCATCTACATAGTTCTTGTCATCATTCCAATTGTTGAATGAAGAAAGAAGAAAGATGAAGTCTTGAAATTTAGATTAGCACTGAGTTTATAAAAACCCAATCAATAAATCAATCAATCATTATTTCACCCTCAAAAAAGTTCCTGAAAATAATATTAAAGGGACAAACACAGCGTACGCTATACAATTAGAGTTCATACAGGCAATCTCTCCATTGCCTCCAGAGCACAGAGGTATACCTCTCTGGTCCACTCCATCTTTTGAAAATAATTATTCTCCATGCCATGCCCCTCATTAAAAAATGTATATATACAAAGTTTTGACTGACAGCATTTAATGTCGTTACATTGTCCAACACGAACAGCAGATTGGCACCTGTCCAAAATGGAGCAAACGCTGGCAATTTCGAAGCTAGTCATTTCCATGAATTAGCATAAAAATACGTCTCACAAAAATGGCTGCCATCAAACATGATGATGGTTTGAACTCCACGTCTCATTTGACTTTTGAGGCATGTGTTTGGCGTGATGTCAATTTGAACCCCTATGGAGGTCCTACACCAGCTTCATATTCTTTGGGTATGGTATGAAAATTCTCACTCTGTAAAAATTAATGAGATGAGCAAAATTCCGCAGCACACGACTTTATCACCTAGAACCTTAATGAATCTTCAACATGATTCACAGTGCATGGTGAGACAGCGGTGGCTTGATTTGACCAACTGAGCATATCCCAACTGCTGCTCATGAACCCGTTATTGGAAGAGCTGAAAGTGTGAACAGCATGAGACATTACTTCACCATAAGAAATCCCAGACTGACCAGTGATTTGAGCCACAGCTAACAATAACCCCCCCTAGACTGAATGTAGAGAAGAAAAAAGTACTTTGACCTCTGACTGTTTTACACGGTCATGTACGTATATTTCTTGTTCGATTAGCCCAAAATCTCCTTCAAATGGCAATTTTCTCCCAACAATTTGCATTTGTGCTCATTCGTGGGAAAATGGGCACCCATTACACGCTTTCAGAGGCTTTTGACGGCAGCCCTCGGTGGCACTTCACGGCTCAGACAATGTACTCGGGCACACGCTAGCACACGCAATCATGGACACACAAGGAAGCTAATACCCACAAACCCACTGACACAATGCACACCGACGACATGAAAAGGCCAATTTATCAAACCAGCAGCTCAGGCACGCCCGAGGATGTATAGTGCCAGCACCGGTCTAAAGAAAGGGGGCAGGAAGTGTGTGTGTGTGTGTGTGTGTGTGTGTGTGTGTGTGTGTGTGTGTGTACTTTGTATAGCTCTTCATTTTTCTCCTTGCTGAAGTCAGTGTCGCCTGTGGCCAACTCTCCCCCAAGTAAGAGCGATTCAGCTGACGTAGTTGCGTGTCAAAGGATTTGGGGTGGTTTTTATTAAGTGATTGTCAGGTGTTTTGGGCTATTGCGTGTATTTGTGTTTGGGGCCGTAAAGAGAGACTATGAGAGGGTGAGGAAGAATTGTGGTTTGCCTCTTGCTTATTTCTCATTAAAGTGCAAAATCCAAGTTCGTTCAGCAGAGCTTGCAGCATTTACAAGCCTCAACGATGGTACTTGTCGTGAGATGCATGAGAGAACCACAGAAGAGGCATGTTCGACTGGAGCAAAAGACCAGTCGGGCATGACATTGCGATATTGTTTGTTTTAAACCACAAAGGAGTGTTGTACAAGCATGTGAACACTGCACGGCATGTATATTTGATAGAGCCACTTAAGCAACCGCAAGAAGATAGATTCAACTTGGTTTCAGTGCATGTGTGATAGCGACTGGTGTCTTTGCTGTCCTTGGAAGGCTAAAGTATCCATCGCTATATTTTCTACATTGTCTGTCCTCATTAAGATCTATCTGTCTGTCTGTCCGCTCCGCGCCCCCCTGTCCGTCCCCGTCCGTCCATCGGTCAGTCCGCCCCCGCCCTCCATCCGTCCGCCCGTTCGCCCGCCGCCTGTCCGTCCGTCCGCGCCCCGCCCGCCTGTCCTCTCATCCCGTCCCAACCCGTCCATCCCGTCCATCCCTCTGTCGGTTGGTCGGTCGGTCGGTCGTGGAGGTGACTGGAGCCTTGAGTTTAATCCATTTTGTGTTCATGCTCGTAACTCAAAACACTCATCTTATATGGTCATTCTTCCATACACATTGCTATTGACAAAGGAGACCGTCAACACTGAGTAAGCTGCTGTGATATTAGTCATTAGTCGTATAGTTGAGACAACATATGCCTTTGAGTATTGTTATACTGACTTTCTACATGTGTTGCATCCCCGTTGGTGTTCCATTATTCAACCATCAGTGTATGTATGTGTGTGTGTGTGTGTGTGTTATATATATATATATATATATCGACACACCACCTGTTATTTTTTTATGCCTCTATAT
>NW_017805071.1:1060691-1077790 GCF_001891065.2 Hippocampus comes | reverse complement strand
AGAGAATATACTTTTACACGCACACACACACACACACACACACACACACACACACACACACACACACACACACACAGTGGTGCTGTGTGTGTGTGTGTGTGTGTTATATATATATATATATATATATATATATATATATATATGTTAAAACGTGCTATTTTAATACAGTTGACTTATAAGTAAAAAAGGTGTTTTGAGGACACACTGAATAATGAATACATCAGAATCCCAAGTGATGCATACAAAAACCACGTCTCAAATGCAGTGTAAAAAAAAATGTATTTCTATTGTCACTGCCCATGAAAAAAATAACACCAGTGGGACCTTGGCTTCATTACACATGAAACGGGGCATAAAAGCAAAGGCGTATGAAAACACACTCTTCAAGGGTGAAGGCAAATCATCGGAGATTAAAGTGAGACACCAGATCTTTACTCGCAGCTATCCACAAACTACATTGCCGAGGGAGTGTTTATATTTAGATACCAGTTCGAGCATATTTATGGGTGAAAGGACATTTCAAAATGGTACCTATTTTAGTGAGTGACATCCACTTCAGTTCTGTGCATTTGTCAGGCTTTGACATCTGCAGGGGGGGTATGGCATGTACGTGCTGGCGGAGCATCCAAGGCCCTCAGGCACTGCCTATTATTTGGGATGGGACCAAAACGGCAAGCCTCGGCTCCTATAATAATGGCGCCAAATGAACATTTGCCACAAGTCACTCACTCTCACACACACACACACACAAACACACGCACACGCACACGCACACACGTACACGCTTGCACGCACGCACACACATTCTGCTAAGTGACTGTAAGTTAATCATGCCACAAATGTAGACTCAAGCTCTCTTTATTAAGGTGTTTATCATCAGAGAGTGATTCAAAGATGCAGGTTTGATTTCATGAGCATCAGCAGCTCTCACACTTGGCTCCCTTTCAAAGTGTGACAGAGAGAGAACAGTACATCCAGCGAGAGCTAAATCAAGGTTAAAGCGAATTTGTCACCACACCGGACACTAGACACGGCAGTTAAATGAAGAGACTAATCTTTGATTTTCAGCACCTTAAAAAAAACATACTGGATCTAATGCATTCGACACCACTCTTATATCGCAGTTAGACAATAAAAAAAAAAACCAAAAACATGCTCATGACTTTGATTTCAACCATTCATTGTCCTCACGGGGATCGCAGGCGTGCTGGAGCCTATCCCAGCTGTCTTTGGGCAGTAGGCGAGGAACACCCTGAACTGGTTGCCAATCCCATCGCAGGGCACACAGAGACAAACAACCATTCCTCCTTGCAATCACACCAAGCGATCAATTAACCTACCTCAAGTGACATGCGCTGACCTCTTAAGCACAGCACCATGCGAACATGACTCACACTGATGAGGCAGACAGGTCTCTGTGAAACAGTCTTTAAACACCATACCTGTCACCTCATGTGTGCAGCTGCATTTATATTACGACAGCAACACCTGCACAACGTGAATATGCATGACAATCTGTCTGGATCTTGCTGGATTAAATGCTTATCTTTATCTCACACAAATTATAGAGTGAATATGATTCACTCAGTGGCGCATTTCAAAGTAACATTATTTATTTTGTTAAATGGACCTACCTATGTATGTATGTATGTATTTATGTATGTATGTATGTATGTATGTGTGTATTTATTTCAGAGTCACTGTGATGCTTTTTTTCATAGAGGTTTTAGGGTTTGTCTTTCTCTATTTGCTGCTATATACTGCCACCTAGACGAAGAATAGGCACATTGCATGTCCAGTGACAAATGTCTGCAACCTCGGAGCTGTTTAAAAAAAAAAAAAAGCCTTCTTGAGACAATTTTAGCAACATGACAGGGTTAAAATATCACATACGCTTTTCACCATGCAACGCAATGTACACTAAAACATAAAAATAATACATATAAAAAAAATTAACTTGTATGAAATAAACAATTAAATAATGTGAAACATGCAATTAAATTATATTTGATTGAATGAAGGCAATTGTATTTTCTTTTAGACCATGTTCAAGTAGTTGTGGCTGGCAAACTTTATTTGATGCAAGTCATCCACCTAAAGACAGTAACTCATATAAAATTAAATTAAAAGAAATAATCCACTAGTTTTTTTTTATCTGACTCTTCCAAATAAACTGTATTTTTAAGTCATAAAATGAAAAAGTCCTTTAAATGTCTTTGTCGCTTCGTCTTCTGCTGTTCATGCATTTGTAGCCACAGGGTGGCAGTAGACCGCCGAATTAGTCCAACCTCTGACTCAGCGAAGAAGCAGCCTGAGGGAGTCTCATAAAAACAAAATAAAAATAAAAATGAATAAATAAAAGAGACTGTGGCTGTGTTAAATCATCAGCAAGTCTTTAAGATGCACAGTCAGTTGAGTGCTTCCATTTAAACTAGCATTAATTAAAGATATGGCGGCCAGAGATGGTACACTGGAGTTTCCCTCTTGGATATCACTTGGAGTTTTGATTTACGCCATCTTCCCCCTGGTCGCCCATAATTGCATCCATTTCTTGCAAATGACTCAATGCGCGTTACAGATGTCTGCCTGAAATTGAGATACTTTGCAGTGACTCGCTGAGTATCTGCTCGCGCTTGTGTGTGCAATCTGATCTCGTGTTTGTTCAGAACAATTTGGGGAAGACCTCGGAGGGCTCTACTAAATGAAAAAAATGATCCAACGATACAAACACGTTTATTGTTTTTTTTTTATGTGACCAGTTCGGTGACAAATGTTTTTTCTTTGAGCTTTTTAGAATTGCATGGCAGGGCAGACAAATGCTTTTGTGGTCTGTATTTGCAGAATTAACCTTTAAGGTCAAGTGTGAAGTAAACTTGGCCAACCGTTTTTTGAGTAATACTGATGGCAAAAACTATCCTGCCGATATAATGTGCGGAGTGGCAACAGAAGTGTCTTAGTAGTGACAATGTCGGACACCAACCCACTCTGATTTATGCTCTCAGTGCTAGCAGGAATACATGGATCAAGTAGATACCTGTAATCCCATCGTGCACACATTTACAGCAAGGCACAGTATCAAATTGCTATATAGGCTAATAACCGCAGACGATATAGTTTACCGTTCTTCCACGTCCAGCCGCTCAAGCACAACATTTTCCGCATCCTGAGCGTCTGGCTCGTAAATGTATGGTCCAACAAACAGCAACAAACTCTTCTTCCTCCAACTCGTCAAACACCAGGATTCCCCCAGATAAGTTTGAAACGTCGCTTTCCGAATCGATTTCTTTATACATGTTTCATAGTGAGGCCCGCTATTGTTGTCTTGACGTAACATCACACTTCCCGGTTTGTTGCTAAACAGGTCCTCAATTTGTGAAAGTGATTCTTTTGTCAAATTTATGAAATCTAAATCATTTTTTCTCATGCTTCATTTGATGTATTTTGCTTAATTACTTATGACATCAAAATATTTCGTTTGGCATTTTTAAAAATTTAATCTTGACCTTTACATTCGAAATTTGAAATTTAAAATGAATTGAAAGTTGAATGAATTCAGAATGTTCAGCGGGTTCACTTACGATTTTCAGCTTGCCAAAAACATTCGAGCCAACAACTCCTTATTTTCACTTAGAGTGTGGCCAGGTGTCCCAACACTTTTGTCCATTTTTTGGTCTCTATAAAATCATCACGTCCACATGCAAGGTGAACTTGATCCGATATTCCTTGTGTTATAAAGGCATCTTCAGCTAGATGGCGAATGAGTCAACACAGACCTAAACAGGAAGTGATCTCTTACCTTGCACGTTTGCTTAAAATCTCCATAAAACAACTCAAAAAATGAAATCATCTACTCAAAGGAAGAAATTGGCCGAGAGGAAACACTGAGCTCAGCCTGCACTGACCACAAGAGCAACAGCTAAATCAAATGAAAGCCGAGACAGACTAATGTTTTGTTGGCATGGCTTCCCCTTTGCTTTATTTCCATCCTGGTATCCTTGTTATGGATCTCTTGGGGGATTGAGAATAAAGCCACTGGAGGATCATGTCATCATGTGCAGCGGAATAAAGACACAGGAAACGGACGTCCAAGGAGCTTAGGCGGACCTCCATGTCAACGCATTTGTGAGTATGGATGAGAGGAAGGAGGCGAAAGTATCGGTAAAGTAAAAGTACAGTACAATCATCACCATACATTAATACAGAGAGTGGTACCTCAAACGGTTTATGGTAAAATTGCCACTAACGTTGAATAAAACATTCGCCATTGAGGCCTAAGGCTACCGCAAGGGAACTCCGTTTGCCATTTAGTTGGCTCTTGAAGATACACCCAAGGGGTGGAGACTCACAGTCAAAATCCACATTTGCTATTTGTTTACCATTTAAGTAGCTAATCCCAAATCAACTCGAATGGGTTACGAAGTGTACTTTTGCCGAAAAACACGACATAGCCCCAGAAATGAAAACTCTAATTTGTTCAGAATGGTAAATATATATATATATATATATATATATATATATATATATATATATATATATTTTTTTTTTATATTTTATCGACACCATATGTTGTCCAAAGCGCTTTCCCAAGCCTCATATTCACTTTTCTGGAAAACATATTGGAGTGTATAAAGACGATATGATTCCGACACACTTACGCAGTGGCATCAGCCTACAGTAAGGTTTTCTTTTATAGCTTTGAAAAATTCTGAAAGAACTTCTACTGGTCCTTTAATAGTCTAATAGTGATTGCCAGAAGACTATATTCTCAGAAAAATCAAGACACAGCCATGGGGCCCTTTTCTGTCGGATGTGGAAGAAGGTCTTATCTGTCTAAAATGGTTCCTCGTCTAATCCTGTCTCGGCCACCCCCTCACGGGAGTATGGCTCTGCCTAGCCCGTGTGACAATGTGTGACTCCATGTACTTAACTGGTTTCAACCGGTAAGTGTGCAAAGGTGCAGGAAAGAAGCCGAGACAAGGAAAAAGGTCATGGCGACAAGCTCAAATCACCGACCGACGTGTGTGACAACGGCGTGTAATCGAACCGTTTAAAATAAATTACCGGTACGCTATCCTCCAGGATATACTGGCCAACAACAGAAACCAAGGTGGTTTTTTTTTCATAAAGTTTTAAATCCGTCCTTGTTCAGCCCTACCACCTAGCTAGCACTGAGCTAACCTTTGAGGGTTCGTCTCTGAGGTCCAACATACAAGTTTGCTAACTCCCTTTGTGCTCGGACAGCGTCTGAGGCCAACAGCAAAGTCACAACCAAGGAGGTTATGTGAATCAAATGGTAAATTAAGCAACCGCTTGAAAATAATCACTGAATAGCATTTGTGAGCAAAGGTAAACGCTGAAGAACTATGAGGCAGACATGCTAACCACGTGTTCAGCGTGACGCCCTCCCAAGAAGTCCTTGTTAATTCCATTTATTTTACTTTCTAAGTAGGTCTTTTTATTTCAGACAAGTAGCCTAATACCTTCCCTTCCAAACATCCAGCCTTTAAATTTCGAACAAGGGGCAAAAAGAATGAGAATATGCTCACAGAAAACATACAGAACCCTTTAGCTTCAGTTGAAACGCATTCAATAATTTCATCTCGGATCAGTTCCGTGAAACGTTTCAGTCGCTCTTCTCAGTTTGCTCACTTCACAGAAGGGTCCTTCAGGTCAGCCAAATGGCCAAACAGAACATTTAATAGTCATGCATTCAAATAAGGGATGGAAGTGGCCATCAAACACAATTATCGCTGAAGTCGACACGCACATACACTCACACACATGTAGACATACACACCTACCTCAGCGTTCTATGTGTGCTTTGTGCGACTATGACCGAAGACTGTTATTCCACTAATTCAATATCCATAATTTCCTACACTTTTCTACTCAGCCTTTGCCAAGAAATGATTGACAGCTGTGCCAAGTTGGTTCTCTCAGAAGTGTGTTTTTGTGTGAGTGAGTTTGGCACCGACTCAGTGGGCTTGCTGTCAAAGATTTATGTCTCTCAGGTGGACACACAGCAGGGAAAATATGAGATGATATTGAGATCAGCATGTCATTTGTGTTTGTGTGTCCACTAATGCCTCTCAGGTGAATGTGGGTCTGAAAGCGGAAATGCTGTCGTCTTTGTGCACGATGTGGCTCCGAGTGCATCTGTAAAAGTACACTTGTGCGCCTGCCCTGGAAACTGTGCATATTTCATACTGACATGTCTTTTGGAGCAAGTAGCATTTTGGAAGATGTTCAGCTATTTGAAAAGAAAAAAAAAAAAAGGACGTTTCTGGAGTTGCCGAGATTGATGTGAGCATTGATCATGTGGTGACAATAACGGATACAGTGGACACTGTGGGGTCAAACGCAATTCATTCAAGGATGCTGGTCCACCTTCTGTTTGTTTAGATTTCCCTTAAGGAAAAAGGAAAATCATTTGTTCCATAGTCAATTTATCAACATAAAGCCTTTTAAGTGTGCAGCAAATTCTGAAAACAGATTTTTGTCAAAAAAAATAAAATTAAATTGAAAAGATGACTCCTTTTAATCGAATATACTGACTGCTTTGAGAAGTGATGTAGCAAAGCTGCAGCCTTACGGATTTAAATGTAACTAATTAGGTTGGTATGGATCAACAAAATTACTCTCATTGTTTATCTTGGGTATGTCATTTGTTGCTGAGCAGAATTCAGAGTGCTCAATCATTTGTGCCCTAAAATCCAATTAAAAAATGGACACACCATGGCACTCTTTGGCATCACACAGCAAAAAAAGGACAGGAAGGGTTTGAAGGTAGACATGCATTCGTAACAAGTTGGATAAAACAAGATTGCATTTGAATCTCTGAGCTGTATTACGTATAAAACGTGCAGTATTATAGCCACTTGTCATTTGATCGGTCAAAACCGTTCACTTACTCGCTCATCAATCCATCCAGCCATTCATCCATCCAAACATCATCAATCAATAATCCACCAACTGAATCAACCCACCCACTTTTCCATCTGTCCGTTTGTCCATCCATTCATCCATCTACTGTCCATCTGTCCATCCCTCGATCCACCCATCCACTCAATCATCATCCAGTTTCGGTCCATCCACTCATTCTTCAGTCCATCCATTCGTTCATCCATCCATCCACCCGACAATCCATCCATCAAAACAGGCAACACACGCACATACATACACACACACACACACACACACACACACACACACACACGAGCGCGCACACACCTCATAAAGTAACCTAAGAAACAAATATATACTTGATTGGTCGCCAAACTAGCGTCACAAACATCACTGTATGCTCGTTAATCCTGTTGCAGCCTTTTGGCTCGTCTTTCGGAGTCCAGGTGCCGGAGCATGTGTTGACCTTGACGGGCCGCACTGTGACTCGCCTCAGGCCCGGAGATCTTTGTTAGAGCTCCAGATGTGCTCATTGGGGCCCGGATGATTAAGTACGTGATAGAGGGCCAACTGGACCCCGCCCAGGAGAACCGAAATGCACGGGCGGGGCAGGGCCATGCCTCATATAAATTGTATGAGTTCAGTGGATCAGAGTGTTGCTGCGTTTTCATGGATGATGATGCAGTTCTGTTCTGCCATGCAAGTGAACTCATCCTATGACATATTTAGCTGTGATTTATTGGTAAAATACACCACAGAGTTCTGGATTGTGTAAGAGCTGCAGCATGTCTCTTTTACAGAATCATGATGAAACTCATTATTATGTATAACATGGCTGAATTTTGAACTTTTTGTGCTCAAGCGTAAAAACTGGCATATCCTGATTTCCGTGCCGACGCAAGCCTCGATACACCTTTGACATGCATGCGCCTGGCGCACCTGACAATTTGGTGTCTGTGGTTTTAGGGTTCAGGCTTGCTGGAACTACATTTAAGTATTTGCACGGGTAGTGTAATGTGGTTTGGGGGAATTTGATGCAGACAGACAGATTCTGTAAGCTCTACGACCATGGTAGAGGTCATTTGTAAATTTCTTTACTTGCATCTCTACTTCTAAAAGAAGATAGGAAACAATTGTCGACCAGGCTATTTGCATGGGTTGGTTTATTGAACATATTATTGTTATGATCATCTTCTTTAAGACATTTTTTAAAATCCTCCCACTGACTATGTCACAGACTTTTTTTTATTTTTTATTTAGAGATACTCGTACATTATGACAAGTCCCTTTTTTATTCATAACTTCTCAGTACAAGAATATGCGGTATTCTAAATGTTTATGCAAGAATTTGCCAGGATCCTTACAAATGATGTAATAAAAATGATCCATATATATATATATATATTCCAACTATAACAGAAATACATAAAGAAAGGTAAGATTTACAGCAGGACTGTGTGATATGAAGCCAGGCACTTCTTCAGAGGTCTGCAGGTTATGTTCTCCATGACCCGGCCAATGGAAAGACTCGGTATGTATGCATAGTTTCCTGTCCCATCTTGGAAGTGGAATTTTCTGACCTTGAAAGTGGATGAAAACTTTGAATGAGTAGACCTTTAGAACTTTGCTTTAACAGGTTAGTTCCATGCAAGACAATTCTAAAACCGCAATGAAAAATAAAGCGCAACATAGTGACGGGACTCTGTCCTTTGTTTTTGCAGAATGTCTGAGCAAAATATTATCCATCCATCCATCCATCCATTTTCTGATCCGCTTATCCTCACCAGGGTCGCGGGGCTTGCTGGAGCCTATCCCAGCTGTTTTCGGGCATTAGGCGTACCCCGCCTAATTGGTTGCCACACTGAATTGGTTGCCAGGCAATCGCAGGGCAGAGCAAAATATTAGCAACACTCGATCCTGAGACTTATTTTCCACCTGAACTTTTTCCCTGATAGTGACTAACCTGCAATTCCAAGTTAATTCTCTTCAATTCCCACATATACCCGTTAGTTGTCAATGTTGAAAATGAATTTAATTTTGCCGTACCAGGAAATGTCTATGATCAATATGTGTGTGTGTTGCAAGCTAGCAAGGTAGCTTACTGAAATAAAGATGTTAGTGTGCGTTTATTATGGTCTGCCAAGCGAAGCTCCCTTTGGGGCAAAATAGCACACACACACACAAAAACACACACACACACACACCCACACACACACACACACACACACACACACACACACCCACACCCACACCTTTCTTTCCAAACAATCACATATAGACTTCTTCCTATGACATATTCTCCATCTCTTATTTGCTCAGCAGCACTGTCATGGCAACAGCTGGTGTTTTGGAGCTTGTTTGTCCAGGGAATGAAATGAAAACAATATGTCAAGGGACACATGAGCCAATTCAAGTGACCCTCATTTCTTCCACTGGCAATGAAGGAAGTGGAAGGAGTCGGGGCTGGGTGGGCTGAAGGTGAAATTAAAGGTCAGAAAGTTTGCAAATGTGGGGGGGCTTGTTGATGGAGCTCTTTAAGCAGTGACTGGTTGATGAGGTCAGTATTCCACAGGTTAGATGAATCATAGTCTACACACTCTTACATTTTTGATGGTGAGGCTGTTGCCGCCCCCCAGCATCCGAGCTTCCCAGCATTCCTGCAACATCCAATGCTTTAACATTGTTAAATCCTTAGTGTGAGGCCACTTCAGCCAATCAGAAGCCTGCACAAAGTCATTTCCAGAAAATAAAGTTAGGGTTATCCAATGTCGATACTATTGCATGGGAAATGAAATAATCATGAATAAACGTTAATAAACACGCGGCCTCTGAGAGCATTCATTAAACCTAAGCGTATAAACGATACAAAATACAAACATACTATATCGAGACCTTTGCTCAACTCAGACACCATCTTAAACATGAAGTGAACAAACAATCTAACGGTTAGATTGTTTGAAGAAAGAAAGAAAAAGTAAAAACAAAGAAAAAATAAATTCCACTTGGTAACTGGAATTCCCGCTAATCGATCAAGATGTTCTCAGTAAATACCGTGGCATCATTACAGCAGGACACCAAGAAACAACAAAGTAGGCCTCCGGATCTCTTTGTTGTGACCCACTGCTTTTGCCTTCCTCTCATCCCGTCACATCCCCATTCGCACTCATTCTTCAGATGAACTCTTGTACCAGTAGACCCAAATCCACACCGGATGTCCACAAAAAGCTGCTTGATGCCATCCCAATCAATTCATCGAATTTTGCATACACATCATGTGGGTCTTACCGCCATGAGGCAAGTGCAAACCTAAATGAGGCCTCAGTGGCTACAAAATGTGGCTTTAGACGTAAGCAACCGTGAACCCTTTGGAAATCTGATCTCTGACGGTAGACAAACAGAATCGTCTCAAAGTGATAACACAAAAGCAACTGTGTTTCCTTGATGACAGATGAAGATATGATCCGTTTATGCTGAAAGGCAATTCCAAAAGAGTCACGTACTTTTCCTGACCACTGTGCAGTGTATGATAAAATATACACAATAGATCTCAATATATATTCATACCAGAAGAGGGCAGTCATGTGTAATATACAAAGGAATCCTGTATGCCCCATAAGAATGCCTTGACTTAATTATCCTGGTTGGTAGGTCAATATCAGTGTGATACTCATATTTGCATTACCGCAATGGGAAATCACCTACCCATCAAAGAATGTGTGAAACACGCACGGGGCTAAAAACTGAACCAGCCCAGAGGTGACAGCTTGGGATTTATCAGCCACTTACTCGACACATCGAGACTCTCTTGATCTCAGAGAGCGCCGTCCAGATGCTTCAGCTCATCTTTTGCTGAGTCGATCCCACTAAGGTGCTACGTTGATGGATGTCAGGCTACCTCGCAGTCCTCATTAGATTAGTGGTCATTTAAATCTTTCGGGTAGCCGTGCGACGAGCACGCAAACGAAGCTGACACGGATCGGCTTCAAAGGGCCGCCTGACGTGATAAAACTGTACATCAGTGTGAGAATGTTAATGATCAGTGCTGGCAGGAGGATTATATATACGTGTGTGTGTATAGGAAGAAAGAAGTATGTGAGAGCGTGTGAAAAATCTCCCATGGGTGTCCACAGTCGCCTTCAAACAAATCCGTGCGGCGGCGTAGTTCAACTAGAGTGGTGAGAGATAAGCTTTGTCAGCCATGTAAATGTAGTGTGACATCATGCCGATGACATTAATGAATGAAACCAAAAAAAAAAAAAAAAAATGAATAACAAGATAATGTAAACAGCGAACAATAACGGACGACATCGAGCATGTCTTTGACAATCAATCGACAGACTGCAGTTTGTCTCCACCCTTTAGGTACCCTACCACTGTTAGTGGTACCCATTAAACTGGTTTCGTGATGGTCTAATTATTATTTAGATTCAGTGAATCCCCGATGCAGCCGCAGTTTTGGAGCCTATCCTCTGTTATTCACTGGAAAAACTCACCTATTCGCTGTTTTTGCGCTCAGGTCAAGCAATAAGTGTTTTTTGGTGATCTATGTTGAAGTGAATTAAGTACTTCATGCTGTGCTTTGCCATCAGATTTTCAGTCTTTCTCTTGTCGTCGTTCTTTAACTTAAGTACAAAACGCATTGTTTTGACATGTGTATCTTGTTTTTACACTGGTGTGACGGCTGTAACGCGCCTTAAAACTTCATGAAGGTTTTAAGACGACGAAAGGAGCGGATGAATTTATTTTTCGTGACTTCCCATGGGGGAAAAAACTGATCACCTCGACATGAGAGGTTCCTCGCTAGTATTATCATCGGGAATAAGTGGATCCATTTTGCAGACTTAATAAGACATCAGTGTAGCGCTGGTGTACAATTGCGGCTACTGTGTAAAAGTGAGACCTTCTCAGTTGGGTGTGTGGTTTCCTTTCTCGGGGCCACTTAGGAGAGGAATTATGAATGGGATGGCTTTTCAACAGCGTGGCACTGGTGTGGGCTCACAGACAGACGGGGAGAGACAGAGAAATGTAGAAAACGAGAGGGGGACATGGAAAGAAACACTGAGGATTTATGACATCTGAGCCCTCATGTGAGAGCGCCTCACCTCTGACAGGCAAGGAAATACTTCTCCAATCGCCGTCCCTGTTGACACCAGCGTGTAACGCACACACAACATAAACACACACAGGCGTACGCACACGCGGGGCCCCCCCTCTCTTTCCCTCCGTCAAACGGGTGGTAATGATGCAGCTCAATGAAAGTGCTGAGAGCTGGGAGGTCCAACACGAAGAAACAGCGAAGCGTCCAACACCCGTGGGAGTCCCGGGCTGTGGAAAATGTGCGCTCCTCTTCGGCTCCTTCAGCTTCCTCGTGAGAGGAGCGCGGCGTTCCAGGAAGTGCAGGGGTTAGGAACACACCGTTTGGGCCCGACCCCTCACCCCTGATTAGCGTAGCGTACCCGCTAAGTGGTTCTCTGTGACTCCTCCGTTCCTGTTTCTCGGGCCATTTCACACAGTAGCAGCAGTCCTGTTGTATTTCGTTTGTCACGTAGCCCTTTTTTTTTTTTTTTAAGGTGACTAATTAACAGGATTACAAAAGTTCAGCAGCATAGGCTGATGTGCATGCTTGTAATGTCACTAATAAAAGCTGAAATAATGTGTAGATTGTGTTTGGCTGTCTTTTCCCACATTTATGACCCTTGAAAGTTCTCGTCACGGCTGATATTGGAAAAAAATGTCATCATTGCTGGAGACTTACAAAGAGGATTAACATTCCTGGGTCTCCAACACTCAGATGTTTCCCTTCTCCCTCCCGCTGGTCTCGCTTTGCACTTTCGTCTTCTCTTCGCTCCATTTCTCGACCCTTTTTCCTCATTGCAAGTCACCTCTCTGCAATCGAGTCTTTATTTCCCCTATAGTTCAAGCTGCAGTTTCTGAATACCACACGAGTTGGCCACCTAATGTCCTTTTGAGTCCTCTTTTCTCTTCCTTTTGTTTGTTTGGATCAATGCAGGAAACGGGTAAATTGTGTTTGTATGGGGCATTTAAGCTGCAATTATAGCATTTGAGCATGGAAGCTTCTTTGGCTTTGACCCTGACGACTGAAAAACCATCAGTGAGCGTGCATGCATGTGTGTGTTTAGCAGGCTCCCTGGTGCCATGTCCTCCCTAATGCATACAGGATGTGTCTGTGTACAAAGTATTCACTCTTTTCATTGCTGTCACTTACTGTAGACATCTCTATAATATGGTGAGACCGTATTTCACAAAGATCTATCGTGTATTCCGCCGAGGTTACCACCATGGATTTGTTATACTGACTTAAAAACGTCACCATGTGAAATAAATAATGGATTTATTGCTATTTTGAGTTTTGAATGAAGCTACGAGGGTTGCTGTACTTCCAAGTTTAACCACAATTCCTTCCACATATTCGTTCGACTATGTGGAATATTTGGTCCGTTAACCGTGACCAGCATAAAACCTATTATATTGCAGGCAAAATATCATCACAATCGACTGCTAGTATTCCCTCGAGTGACAAAGTAAGTGCATTACATTTGTTACACAGGCTGTAGACATTAATCCAGCAAAATTCTCATCAGGTGATTTGTCTCATTCGGGTAGCCGTAGTAGAAAGATGGCGGCAAACGTGTCAGCCTTCTGTCAGGTGAGCAAAAACAGAAATTATAGATGTTAAAATAAAATAAGTAACTGCTAAATATGGTAACAATTCTGCTCAGTCATTCCTGTTGTTTTTGGCGATCATCGCCAACTATCCTGACACTGAATCACTTGCTTAGCACTGGACAAAAATACTTGGACGCTGTCATACTTTGGAGTCTGTCTTTTGTGGAAGAAGTCCAGTTGTGGTCTGGGTCCAGTTGTGGTTTTTTTGGGGTTTTGTTTTTTTTTTTTCGGGCTCAGTCAGTCCCTGGTTTGACAACTGTCAAAATATGACTAAACTAGACACTTTGCTTAAGAGGAAAATTGCAACTATTTTTGAATGAGGTTAGGAACACTTAGTGTCAGTGATCTGGACTCTTTGCCTGGCATTACTTACCCAAAATTGTGCCAGTTCAAATTGTCAGCCTCTGTCATAAAATCAAGTTGTTTTTCTTTTCTGCCATGGAATGAGTTTTTTTTTTATTTATTTTATTTATGGTGTGGATTGGTCGGTCCAAGCAAGATGGATCGAGGGGAGCGGGGTTTAAAATCCACGCTGACGTATCTTGACTAGCACACCAGCTCGTTTTCCCCTCCTCCTGCGTAGACGTTTCCATGCTCCGTACAGTGCGGCCGCCCCGCTAGCTATTATTTCAGAAAAACCTGGTGGGTTTGTGTGTTGGCGAGAAAAGTCAGAGCATAGACCCCCTAATGCTTAGCAAGTCTTCTCTCAAGTAAGCAAGCAAAGCGGCGTAGGGTCACCAAAATTAAATGAAAATGATGAAATCAAAGACCATACTTGGGAACCCGTAACCAAGGCAGCCATTCGAGTCGGTGCCATCTTGGTAATGTCTCCATATGGGCATGAACCTGTTTATTTGACTGAGAAAATAAAACAAAAAGCACTGAGGGCAAGTATATACAATTGTTTTTACCGTTTATTTTTCGCTTTCAACATTTCTCAAAAAAAAAAAAAAAAACAACAAAAAACAAAGTTGCATCTCCTTCCGTACGCTATACCACTAAATCATGGATGTAAAAACGCCCCTTGTGGCATCGTGAATGAAACGGCATGAAATTGGAATCATGAAAACAGTGGAATCCTTGTGGTGCCTAAGAAGAAAACACACTTTTTTTTTTTAAGTCAAACCAATTTGAAAATAAGTGACATTTTAGGCAAGTGTCAAAACAGTTGCATCATTAGCGTTAGTTAACTCTTTCGACACGATCTCCCTCGGTGTCGAAGCAGCCGTCATCAGCCACTGAGTTGCTCCTCTCAACCTATCATCAGCTGCCATTAATGTGATGATAGGCCGCTGCTCTTACTCAAACATGCACATACTGTAGGTACTTCTTCAAGGTTAGACCTTAATGTTTAAAAAAAATGCCCACAAAGTTCCTTTCTTTTTTTTTTTTTTTAAGGTGACTAATTAACAGGATTACAAAAGTTCAGCAGCATAGGCTGATGTGCATGCTTGTAATGTCACTAATAAAAGCTGAAATAATGTGTAGATTGTGTTTGGCTGTCTTTTCCCACATTTATGACCCTTGAAAGTTCTCGTCACGGCTGATATTGGAAAAAAATGTCATCATTGCTGGAGACTTACAAAGAGGATTAACATTCCTGGGTCTCCAACACTCAGATGTTTCCCTTCTCCCTCCCGCTGGTCTCGCTTTGCACTTTCGTCTTCTCTTCGCTCCATTTCTCGACCGTTTTTCCTCATTGCAAGTCACCTCTCTGCAATCGAGTCTTTATTTCCCCTATAGTTCAAGCTGCAGTTTCTGAATACCACACGAGTTGGCCACCTAATGTCCTTTTGAGTCCTCTTTTCTCTTCCTTTTGTTTGTTTGGATCAATGCAGGAAACGGGTAAATTGTGTTTGTATGGGGCATTTAAGCTGCAATTATAGCATTTGAGCATGGAAGCTTCTTTGGCTTTGACCCTGACGACTGAAAAACCATCAGTGAGCGTGCATGCATGTGTGTGTTTAGCAGGCTCCCTGGTGCCATGTCCTCCCTAATGCATACAGGATGTGTCTGTGTACAAAGTATTCACTCTTTTCATTGCTGTCACTTACTGTAGACATCTCTATAATATGGTGAGACCGTATTTCACAAAGATCTATCGTGTATTCCGCCGAGGTTACCACCATGGATTTGTTATACTGACTTAAAAACGTCACCATGTGAAATAAATAATGGATTTATTGCTATTTTGAGTTTTGAATGAAGCTACGAGGGTTGCTGTACTTCCAAGTTTAACCACAATTCCTTCCACATATTCGTTCGACTATGTGGAATATTTGGTCCGTTAACCGTGACCAGCATAAAACCTATTATATTGCAGGCAAAATATCATCACAATCGACTGCTAGTATTCCCTCGAGTGACAAAGTAAGTGCATTACATTTGTTACACAGGCTGTAGACATTAATCCAGCAAAATTCTCATCAGGTGATTTGTCTCATTCGGGTAGCCGTAGTAGAAAGATGGCGGCAAACGTGTCAGCCTTCTGTCAGGTGAGCAAAAACAGAAATTATAGATGTTAAAATAAAATAAGTAACTGCTAAATATGGTAACAATTCTGCTCAGTCATTCCTGTTGTTTTTGGCGATCATCGCCAACTATCCTGACACTGAATCACTTGCTTAGCATTGGACAAAAATACTTGGACGCTGTCATACTTTGGAGTCTGTCTTTTGTGGAAGAAGTCCAGTTGTGGTCTGGGTCCAGTTGTGGTTTTTTTGGGGTTTTGTTTTTTTTTTTTCGGGCTCAGTCAGTCCCTGGTTTGACAACTGTCAAAATATGACTAAACTAGACACTTTGCTTAAGAGGAAAATTGCAACTATTTTTGAATGAGGTTAGGAACACTTAGTGTCAGTGATCTGGACTCTTTGCCTGGCATTACTTACCCAAAATTGTGCCAGTTCAAATTGTCAGCCTCTGTCATAAAATCAAGTTGTTTTTCTTTTCTGCCATGGAATGAGTTTTTTTTTTATTTATTTTATTTATGGTGTGGATTGGTCGGTCCAAGCAAGATGGATCGAGGGGAGCGGGGTTGAAAATACACGCTGACGTAGCTTGACTAGCACACCAGCTCCTTTTCCCCTCCTCCTGCTTAGACGTTTCCATGCTCTGTACAGTGCGGCCGCCCCGCTAGCTATTATTTCAGAAAAACCTGGTGGGTTTGTGTGTGTTGGCGAGAAAAGTCAGAGCATAGACCCCCTAATGCTTAGCAAGTCTTCTCTCAAGTAAGCAAGCAAAGCGGCGTAGGGTCACCAAAATTAAATGAAAATGATGAAATCAAAGACCATACTTGGGAACCCGTAACCAAGGCAGCCATTCGAGTCGGTGCCATCTTGGTAATGTCTCCATATGGGCATGAACCTGTTTATTTGACTGAGAAAATAAAACAAAAAGCACTGAGGGCAAGTATATACAATTGTTTTTACCGTTTATTTTTCGCTTTCAACATTTCTCAAAAAAAAAAAAAAAAAAACAAAAAAAAACAAAATTGCCACTCCTTCCGTACG